>NC_064852.1:37907973-38216973 GCF_024139225.1 Suncus etruscus
CCTCCATGCATAGGAAAATTTTATGAGTTTATCTCTCCTGACAGTGCATAATATTCCATCATGTATTTATATCACAGTTTATTTAACCATTGATCTGTTGAAGGTCATCTTGGTTGTTTTCAGAGTCTGGCTATTATAAATGGTGCTGCATTGAATATAGGTGTGAGGAAGGGATTTTTGAATTGTATTTTTGTGTTCTAGGGTATATTCTGAGGAGTGGTATACAGGATCATATGGGAGCTCAATTTCCAGGGTTTTTTTTTTTTTTTTTTTTTTGAGTAATCTCCATATTGTTTTCAATAAAGGCTGGACTAGACAGCATTACCACAGCAGTGAATAAGAGTTCCTTTCTCTCCACATCCCTACCAGCACTGCGTGTTCTCATTCTTTGTGATGTGTGCCAATCTCTGTGGCATGAGATCGTACCTCATAATTGTTTTGATTTGCATCCCCCTGATGATTAGTGATGTGAAGCTTTTGTTTCTGTGTCTTTGGCCATATGTATCTCTTCTTTGATAAAGTGTATGTTCATATCTTCTCCTAATTTTTGATTGGATTAGATGTTTGTTTGTTTTTTTTTTGTAAAGTTCTATCAGTATCTTGTATATTTTGAATATTAGTCCCTTGTTTGGCTCATGTAATCCGGGCACTACTTTCTTTGAGGTGCAGAAGCTTCTCAGCTTAATATATTCCCACCTATTTATCTCTGCTTCTACTTGTGTGGAGAATGCTGTTTCCTCCTTGTAGATGCTTTTTTAGTCTCAATGTCATGGAGTGTTTTATCTATGTGTTATTATACATACATGATGGTTTCAGGTCTGATATCAAGGTCTTTAATTCTTTTGGATTTTACCTTTGTACTTGGTTAGCTGGGGGTCTGAGTTCACTTTTTTCCCTAGTGGCTAACCAGTTGTACCAACACCACTTGTTGAAGAGGCTTTCCTTTCTCCATTTTGAATTTCTTGCCCCATTATCAAGAATTAAATGATTGTAAATCTGGGGAAAATTCTCTGAATACTAAAGTCTATTCCAATGATCTGAGGATCTGTCTTTATTCCAATACCATGCTGTTTTGAAAATTATTGCTTTGTAATATAATTTAAAATTGGGGAAAGTAATGCCTCCCATATTCCTTTTCCCAAAGACTGAGTTAGTTATTCGTGTGTGTTTATTGTTCCAAATGAATTCAGGAGTGTTTGAATCACTTATTTGAAGAATGTCATGGGTATCTTTTGAGGAATCACATTAAATCTGTACAATGCTTTGGGGTGTATTGCCATTTTAAAGATAATAATCCTACCAATCTATGAGCGGGTATGTGTTTCCATTTCTGTGTATCCTTTCTTATTTCTTGAAGCAGGGTTTTGTAGTTTTTTTTTTTTTTTTGGATAGGTCCTTCACATCTTTAGTTAAGTTGACTCCGAGATATTTCTGATTGTGAATGGGGTTGTTTTTTAAATGTCCATTTCTTCTCTATCATTATTGCTGTATAAGAAGGCCATTGATTTTTGCGTGTTAATTTTACAAAAATTTTGTAATATAAATGTATTATTTCTAGAAGCTTTTTGGTAGAGTAGGGTTTTCTAAATATAGTATCATGTCATGTGCAAACAGTGAGAGCTTGACTTCTTCCTTTCCTATCTAGATGCCCTTGATATATTTTACTTACCTAATCGATATAGCAAGTACGTCCAGTACTATGTTGAACAGGAGTGAAATATCTATCTTATATTTTGGACTCCGCAATCTAAATCCCCTTCTTGAGCATGGCAATCTCATTTTAACAAAGCTATTGGAACTAATTTTCAAATGGCAAAATTTTAAAATAAGGCAAGAGTAAGATTTATTGATACAATAAAGTAAAATTAAGAACAACAAACTGCTCCAAATATATCTTTGTTTTTCATTAGGTTTGGCATTGTATCTTTATCCTTCCTTCTCATTCTGTTTTACTGACAGCTGTTAGGTAATATGCTGCACTAAAATCAGGTACATTTAAATCAATAATACTTAAAATTTGTGATAAAATTTTCTTTCAGTAAGGCAAAAAAAAAAAGAAACATGAAATGTTTGATATTATTGAAAATATATAAACATCTGATTTCTGGAAGGTTTTCATACATTTAGGATTCCAACAGAAAGTTAAAGATACTATAAAATTTCTTATGGTGGGGGCCAGCACTGTGGCGCTAGAGGTAAGGTGTCTGCCTTGCCAGCGCTAGCCTAGGATGGACCACGGTTCGATCCCTTGGCATCCCATATGGTCCTCCAAGCCAGGAGCGACTCCTGAGCACATAGCCAGGAGTAACCCCTGAGCGTCACTGGGTATGGCCCCCCAAAAAAAATTTCCTATGGTGAGTATTTACCCAAAATAAATGTTGATATTGGCCTTTGTCTAGTTTGAACAATGGTCCAATATGTAAATTACACTCATATTTTAAAAATAATTTTTCATATTACTTTTATTTGCATAAGTAATAATATAAAAGAAATAAAGTTTAAGCCTCATAAGTTAATATTTAAGATGAAATCTTTATTACTGATAATAAAGTGTGAATTAAAAAGTAGCTGTATAAATTCAGAAAATATATTCCACTGACAAGTAAAATAACCAAAATGAGTGTCATAGGGGCCAAAGCAATAGCAAAGCACTTGTCTGACTCAGGTTTGATATCTGGCATCCTATATGGTGCCCAGAGCTTGTCAGGAGTGATTTGTGAGCACAGAGCCAGGACTGACTAAATCCTGAGCTTCAGCAATTGTGGCCCAAATATAAAAATAATAACTAAATAAATAAAAATAGTAAAACTTTAGTGTCTTATCTTAAGAAGTTAGGCAACACAAAAAAATCTTTTTTTTTTGTATTTCCTAATAAAATACACAGTTAAATTGATTATACACTTAGAATTACATCGACTCAGTTTCCACAAAGTAAAACAGAAAAATCATAAAGTAATTTTTAAGTGCTCATATTTGCACGTGGCTACATGAGATTTTTGATATCACAACTTTTAAAAATAATATATTTAAGCACCATGGTGACAAACATGCCTGTAGTTGGATTTCAGTCATAAAAAGTACACTCCCTGAATCGGAGAGATAGCATGGAGATAAGGCGCTTGCCTTTCATGCAGAAGGTCATTGGTTCAAATCCATACCATATGGTCCACAGAGCCTGCCAGGAGCGATTTCTGAACGTAGAGCCAGGAGTAACTCCTGAGCGCTGCCAGGTGTGACCCAAAAACAAAAACAAAACAAAACAAAAGTACACTCTCCCTTCACTAGTGCAAAATTCCTGCCACCACTGCCTCCCATTTCTCTCCTCCCCCACACTCCTGCCTGAATTCCAGACAGTCATTCTATTTCTCTCACTACCATTGTTATGATAAATGTTGGTGTAGTTACTTCTCTAATTGCACTCACCAATCTTTGTAGTAAGCTTTATCTCATGGGCTGGTCCTTTCAAACCTTATCACTATTGTTTCTGGATATTATTACCATACTATCTTTTGTTTTTCTTAAATCTCAGACAAGTGAGACCATTCTCTCTGTCTCTCTCTCTCTCTCTCTCTCTCTCTCTCTCTCTCTCTCTCTCTCTCTCTGTCTCTCTCTCTCTCTGTCTCTCTCTGTCTCTCTCTGTCTCTATACTATCTTTTGTTTTTCTTAAATCTCAGACAAGTAAGACCATTCTCTCTCTCTCTGTCTCTCTCTGTCTCTGTCTCTCTCTGTCTCTGTCTCTCTCTGTCTCTGTCTCTCTCTGTCTCTCTCTGTCTCTCTGTCTCTCTCTGTCTCTCTCTGTCTCTCTGTCTCTGTCTCTGTCTCTGTCTCTCTCTCTCTCTCTCTCTCTCTCTCTCCCTCCCCCCTCTCTTTCTCTCTCTGACTTACTTCACTTAGTATAATAATTTCCATGCCCATCCAGTGTAGGAAAACTTCATGACTTCACTTTTTCTGGTGGCTACATAGTATTCTGTTGCCCCTCACCCCAACTTCTGCCTTTCTTACCTGGATGGGAGGGGTCTGTAGTTGCTAATAAAGGGGTTGCTTCAAGGGTGAGAGAGGATTCAGAGGGCGTCAGAGAGAGAGGCAGTAAGGGAAGCCTCAGGGGCAGGACTGTATGTAAAGAGCAGAGACAGGATTAAATACAGGGGCTGGAAGAAGATACTTAAAGGTTAGCTTTTTGTCTAGGGCCTTATTAATACAGGTTCATGTCTCCTGACTTCTGTGTTTCTTTCTTTCTTTCTTTCTTTCTTTCTTTCTTTCTTTCTTTCTTTCTTTCTTTCTTTCTTTCTTTCTTTCTTTCTTTCTTTCTTTCTTTCTTTCTTTCTTTCTTTCTTTCTTTCTTTCTTTCTTTCTTTCTTTCTTTCTTTCTTTCTTTCTTTCTTTCTTTCTTTCTTTCTTTCTTTCTTTCTTTCTTTCTTTCTTTCTTTCTTTCTTTCTTTCTTTCTTTCTTTCTTTCTTTCTTTCTTTCTTTCTTTCTTTCTTTCTTTCTTTCTTTCTTTCTTTCTTTCTTTCTTTCTTTCTTTCCTTTCTTTCTTTCTTTCTTTCTTTCTTTCTTTCTTTCTTTCTTTCTTTCTTTCTTTCTTTCTTTCTTTCTTTCTTTCTTTCTTTCTTTCTTTCTCTCTCTCTCTCTCTCTCTCTTTTCTTTCTTTCTTTCTTTCTTTCTTTCTTTCTTTCTTTCTTTCTTTCTTTCTTTCTTTCTTTCTTTCTTTCTTTCTTTCTTTCTTTCTTTCTTTCTTTCTTTCTTTCTTTTTTTTTTTTTACCACACCAGTTATGCTCAGGGATTACTCCTGGCTATGCACCCAGAAATCTCTCCTGGCAAGGGGGACCATACGGAGCACTGGGGGATTGATCCACACAGTCTGTCCTAGACTTGCGCTACAGCTCAGGCTCCATTCCTGACTTCTATTGATTGCTTGTTGATCATTTCCACATCGTTAGCATGAACACTCAGTTCAGCTGGCTAGAAGGGGATGCATGCACCTAGCTTGGCCTGAACGATAAAGGCCTCACCATCCACTCTATCATCAACCACCATTCAGGACCACTATTAATTTGATTAATTCTACAGTATTCCATTATGTATATGCACCACAGTTTCCTTAGACACTCATCTGTTGTTAGGTATCAGGGTTGTTTCCAGATTCTGGCTATTGTAAACAGTGCTACAATGAACATAGGCATGCAGAGGACATTTTTGTCTTGTGCTCTTGTGTTCCCTGGTTATATCCCTAGGAGTGGTATAGATATCACAACTTATTGCCTTTTTTTTTTTTTTGATAAGCCCATCATATTACCCCCATATATTTAAAAGGGAACTGGAGTCTTTGATTAAGAAGTTACATAGATTCATGTTGACTCTTTCAAGGAACAAAATACTACCCTTTTTCAGTCACCTTAGAACTTCCTATATTCTTTTTAGATGGTAAAGTTTACCCATTCTCTAGTACATACCATATGACAGTTTTGCAATGCAAAGTTGATCTAAATGCAGACAAGAAAAAACAAAGTTGGGCCCGGAGAGATAGCACAGTGGTGTTTGCCTTGCAAGCAGCCGTTCCAGAACCTAAGGTGATTGGTTCGAATCCCGGTGTCCCATATGGTCCCCCGTGCCTGCCAGGAGCTATTTCTGAGCAGACAGCCAGGAGTGACCCCTGAGCGCTGGCGGGTGTGACCCAAAAACCAAAAAAAAAAAAAAAAAAAAAAAAAAAAAAAAAAAAAAAAAGAAAAAACAAAGTTATTTCTTGTTCAAAGTTACTTTAAATGCTATCATGCTTTTAAGAATGTCAAATTCAGTGTCTGGAGTGATTCTTCAGAAAGTAATGATTTATTTAACATTCAGCATACCTTTATTTGAGCCCCAATGTCCTATTATATTTCATTGTGTCCTATGAGTATTTATCTGAAAACATAAGCCAGGGGTCATCCCTCACCCAGGATAATGTCCACAAAGTGTGTCTTCAAAAGAAAAATAGAACAAAACATTCCTGTCCAAATTTGAGTGCCTGGAGATATTTTAGTTTTATTCTGCTTCTATTACATCTGCTTTCTTCTTTCTTCAACCATTGCAAAGTAGTGAAGAATGTCATGAAAATATCCTATATTGATAAGCTTTGTGTTGTATAAATGTGTTTTCATTCTCATGTAATTTAGAATAGTGCTGTTACAGCCAATAACTAATACCCTGTAGGAAGAGATGGAATTTACTCAAATATAATGTAGTTATTTTGAAGTCTTATTGTAAAAAAATTTACAAGTGCATTCTCTATATAAGTGGGTTGATATACAAAAATCTATTTTTCTTTCCTTGAATGGAAATAAATTATGGAGATTAAAATACCAGTGCTATAGAAAATCATTAATAATAGATATATTTTCATTACTTTCAGCAGAAAAAATTGATTTTTCTAGGAAACATTCAGAAAACAATTCAATTGATACAAAAGTATTCCCAAGACCAGACTATCATATCTAAAATGTAAAACATTTTTATCTATTAATTTTTATAAAGGATACAAATAGTACAACCAAATATAATTTGAATTCTTTATTTGAAAAAAACCCATATCAATCTTTGACTCATTTCTCAGGTTCCATCTATAATTACTTAGAGTATATTCTTAATGCTATAAAGAGGAAGCAATGGAAAGAAAAGTGATTTAGACAAAAGAGTTCGGAAAAAGGAACACTTCTAAAAATCAATGCAAAGCTTGAGTTAATTTACTTTCTTTCATTATATATGTCTATGAAAGATTTAAATAAAAAGATCTAGGAGACTTGACAGGGCTGTTGCCTAATTAACTCTTCAGAAAACATTTTCCCCAATTAATTATAACCCGAAAGTAGGAAAAAAGGAAAAACTATTCAGAAAGCATTTTTCTATATTCATTTACTCTCACTTAAATACAAAATATGCATATATGTAGCAAATGTGGTATTGTCCAAAAGAAAATTTTTGTCTATAAGCCTAAGGCACTTCATCTACTCAAATATATTTTGATTTTTGTATGATTATTTTGAAATAATTTATTAACATATTTAGCTTAGAATGGGTGCATTATTTTATTTACTTAAGTTTTATATTTCTGGGCAGTTATTCAAAGTCAAGTAATTAGATCTCATATTAGACAAAACTTTAGGTGTTCTTCTACTGACGTAAATAACAAGTAGAAATCCAAATATACTTCTTGCTATTTCTAAATAAACCACAGGTCAGAATAAATTACTTAAGTAGTTAAAATATTTTTCTTTGATGAATTGCAGAGATATTTAAATCTCAAAGTGATAATAAGTGGTATAATCAACCTCCTACTGAAAAATTAAGAAAACAAAAGTAAAGGACAGACTTTTATTTTGTTATAAAATATAAAACATGAATCAATTCATAGAAAAGAGGGATTATAGCATAAATAAATATAATCTATAACTTTATCTCCCATACAAAGTTTCTCTAAAATACACACTGATCTTTATGAAATTCAATATAAATTAATGTTGTTTTATTTTTACATTCACCTACAGATCATGTCAGATCCCTTTTATCTGAGAGTCTGTCTTTGTTCTAGTGTTCATTATATTTTAAAATGATTACTGCATTTATAGTACAGATCAAATTTTGGGAAACTTATGTCTCTCATCTTCTTTTCCAAGGATTGCTTTAGAATTTAGACATTAATGTAAGTTTATTTTTCCATACAAATTTTAGGAGTTTTTGATCCACTCTTTGAAAAAATGTCATGAGTAACTTTGGGCAGGGCTCATCTCCTTTGGGAGGTGGTCCTGACTGGCCAAAATGGGGCGTTTTGGCAGATGGATTAAAGTATTAAACTTTATTCCAGTTGAGTGGTCTCGACCTTCAATTCTGGGCCCTACTAACAAGAGACCTACCTCTGTACCATCTTGCAGTCCCCTAATTGTATCTTCTGAAAAATAAACATTTTTATTGATAACTATTTTTATTTTATTATTTCTAATTTTTGCTTTCTGCACCACACCCAGCAATGCTCTGGTATTAGTTTTGTTTCTGCACTCAGGAATTACTCAGGTGTTGCTCAGGGGACCAAGTGGGATGCCAGAGATTGAACCTGGTGTGGCTGCCTGCTTGTAAGGGAAGTACCCTTTCTCCTTGTACTTTTGCTTCAGCCCCATTTTATATCATTGTTAAAGTAAAAAAAAAAAAAAACAAAAATCTAAAATAAAGTCATGAGATGCCTTAAAGGAAATTCATTAACTCTACAATAATTTTGCAAGAATTGCCATTTTATTATGTGGTTATTCCCAATCCATGAGAAGAATATATGTTTCTAATTCATTCTGTCCCCTTTTATCCCTTGAAATAGTGTTTTATGTATTTTTGTTTAGGTCTTTTACATAGTTTTTTAACTTGATTCTGAAGTACTTAGTTATCTGAAGCACGATTGTAAATTCGATTGTTAATTCACTATATCTTTCTTATTTTTCATTGTTTTTTATAAAAAGCCATAAATTTTGTAAATTAATATTATGGTTGGACACTTTACTTAACGAGTCTATTTATTCTAGAAGCTTTATTGTATTTTCTTTAGGATTTTCTAGATCATGTAATTGGAAAACACTTAAACTTTAAATTATTTCTTTTCTATTTAGAGTCCCTGGATATATTTTAAGACAAATACTTCTTCTACTATATTGAATAAAAATAGTGGTGGAGGAAATCTTGTTTTATACCAGTTCTCGGAGGAAGGGTTTTAATGTTTTTTCCCCATGGAATATAATATTTGCAATGGGCTTGTGTCAAATTGCTTTGACTATATTGAAGAAAAGTTTCTTCAGTTTCCATATTGTTGAGAATTTATAACATGAATAGCTATTGGACCTTATCAATGCTTTCTCTGCATATATTAACATGGTTATATATTTTATTAATATGATGTATTATATTGATTGTTTTAAGTAGATTAAACCATCATTGCGTCCTTTGAATGAATCCTACTTGGTGATAGATATTAACCTTCTTGATGAAATATTGGATTCTATTTGCTAGTATTGAGTTGAGGCTCTTTTCATCTGTGTACAAGGATATCAGCTTGTAATTTTCTCTTCTCTGTTGTCTGGTTTTGATATCAGAGTAATGTTTGTGTCAGAGAAACTATTTGGGAGTTTCTTAAATTTCCTTGAAGATCTTGAAAATGATTGGCAGTAGTTCCTTTTTAAAGGTTTAAAATAATTCAGTAGCTAATTTTTCTGGCCTAGAATTTTGTATTTGGAAAGCCTTTTGAAAATCATTTCCATTTCCTCATTGTCATAGGTATTCCAGATCATCTTAGTACAAACATAGGCTGTTTGTTTATTTATTTATTTAGATTTTGGGGCCACACCCGGTGGCACTCAGGGGCTACTCCTGGCTTTGCTGTCAGAAATTTCTCTTGGTCAGAAGACCTTATGGAATACCGAGTATTCTGTCCCGGGTAGCTATGTGCAAGTCCAACAACTTATCACTGTGCTAACAAACATACCTATTTTTCCAGGATCTCTAGTTTTGTGACCAAAATTGTTTCAAAGTAAATTCAGATTACTGTTTGTATTTCTGTAGTATCTATAGTGACATTGCCCTTTTCATTTCTGTACAGTTTATTAAGTGTCTATCTCTCACTTCTTTTGTAGGAGTCTTCCAGGATTGGCTGTGTGCAAGGCAAATGCCCTACCGCTGTGCTATCAATTCAGCCCTCTTGTTATTTTTTTTCCAAAAACAACTCCTGCTTTTATTTATCTTTTATTTTGTGTGTGTTGGTTCAATAATGTATACTCTAGTTTTTATAATTTACTTTTACCTGCCCACTTTCAATACATTTTATTGATCATTTTCCAATTTATTAAGCTATGCCATTAAGTTATTTATGTGCAGGTCTTCCTTCCTTCCTAATGAATGTTTGCTAAGTTACTAATGTTCCTTCAGTATTCTTTTTACTATATACCACAAATTTTGATAATTCATATCTTCATTATCATTCGTTTCTATAAATCTTTTGATTTCCATTTTGAATTCCTTTCTGGTCCACTGTTCAGAAGCAAGTTGGTTGATTTCTAAGTGTTAAAATTGGTTCTTGTTTCTGTTTGGAATTTACTTCTATTTCCATATAATCATGATCTGAGAAATCATTGATATCATTTCTAACCTCTCACCTTTATGGAATTGTTTTATCACCTAACATGTGCTCTGTCTTGCAAAAATGTCCAAATGCATTGAGAAGAATATGTATTCAGCTTTGTGAAGATGAAAAGCCTTATATGTCTATTAAGCCATTCTCTTCCATTTCTTCCTTTAAAACCAGTATATTCTTGTTAATTTTTAGCCTGTTACATCTATCAGGAGGTGACTAAGTGATGTATAAGTCTTACAATACTATTAATTTACTATGAATGTATGTCTTTCTTTCTATTGGAAGTTTTTATAAGTATTTTGTTGGCCATTCGTTGGGTGATGAAGAGCATCTTGGTTGTTTTCAGAATTTGGCTATTGCAAATAATGCTGCAATGAATATAGGTGTGAGGAAGGGATTATTGTATTGTGTTTTTTGTGTTCCTAGGAGTGAAAAAGTGAAAGCAGAGATAAATAGATGGGACTATTTTAAGCTGAGAAGCTTCTGCATCTCTAAGGAAATAGTGCTTAGGATTTAAAAGTCACACACAGAATGGGAGAAACTATTCACTCTATACCCATCAGAAGGGGCAAATATCCAATATATACAAAACACTGACAGAACTTAACAAGAAAAAAAGATCTTACCCCATCAAAAACTGGGGAGAAGAAATGAACACTTTGTCAAAGAAGAAATACAAATGGCCAAAAGGCACATGAAGAAATGCTCCACATCTCTAGTCATCAGGGAGATTGCAAATCAAAACAACAATAAAGTACCATCTCATGTCACAGAGACTGGCCTACATCACAAAGAACAAAAACAATCAGTGCTGGCAGGGATGTGAGAGAAAGGAACTCTCATTCATTGCTGGTGGGAATGCCATCTAGTCC
The DNA here is from genome assembly GCF_024139225.1 of Suncus etruscus. NCBI lineage: Eukaryota > Metazoa > Chordata > Mammalia > Eulipotyphla > Soricidae > Suncus > Suncus etruscus. Next base: position 37,918,983 of record NC_064852.1, read on the forward strand.
AGCCTTTATGGAAAACAATATGGAGATTCCTCAAAAAACTGGAAACTGAGCTCCCATATGATCGATCCAAGTTGTTGTGCCTTTTTTTTTTTTTTTTTTTTTTTGTGGGGGGACACACCCGGTGATGCTCAAGGGTTACTCCTGGCTATATGCTCAGAAATCTCTCCTGGCTTGGAACACCATCTGGGACGCTGAGGAATCCAACCACAGTCTATCCTAGGCTAGCACGTGCAATGCAGAGAGACACCTTTTGCCAGGGGTCTCAAACTCATGGTCTGCGGGCCGTTTGTAGCCCTCCGTACAACACTTTGTGGCCTGCGGCCGGCCTTCAAATATTGCAGTATTCGTGATTATTCGCTTACCGAATAATCGCAATAAAAATCGCATTAGTAAGAAAAAAATCGCATTAAACATTCGCATACCCCGAGCAGTTCTGTTTGTGGTATGCAAATGTTTAATGCGATTTTTTTCTTATTAATGCTATTTTTTTATTGCGAATATTCGGGAAGCGAAATCCCTTATGCGGCCCTGCCTCACCACGACTTTGCCTCCTGCTGCCCCCACGTAAATTGAGTTTGAGACCCCTGCCTTATGCCCTGTGGCACCGCTCCAGCCCCTTATGAAGAGGTTTTTTTTTTTTTTTTTACTTTTTTTTTTATTATTTTATGAAGACAAAGATACAAAGAAAGAGGACAAGGTGAAGTTACAGTGGGAAGACAATCACCCATAAACAGATCTCTCAAAAGAAATCCCCTTGCTGACACCTTAATTTTGAAATATCAGCCAAAAAAACATTAAGAAAAATAGAACAAAACAGTCGCACAATTTCTTTGTCCCTCAAGTCCCCAGATTGTAGTACAATACAACATTTCTTAGCAGTACACAAAGCAATCTAAAGCCACGAAATTTATATAACTCCTTTAACATTGAAGACATAGTATTATTGACACAATTGATCATAATACATTTTTTCAGGAAGAACGAATTTTTTACAGTTCCATCTAATTTTTGTTTTTGAGCTTGAAGAATTGTCCTTCAACCTTTGACTTTGAGTCTGTGTTTGCTCTGAATATTTAAAGGTGTTTCTTGCTGACAGCAAAATGGTGAATTCAGTTTTCTGATTAATTGTGCTACTCTTTATCTCTTTTTTTTTTTTTTTTTTGCGGTTTTTGGGTCACACCCAGCAGTGCTCAGGGGTTATTCCTGGCTCCATGCTCAGAAATTGCTCCTGGCAGGCACGGGGGACCATATGGGACGCTGGGATTCGAACCGATGACCTTCTGCATGAAAGGCAAGCGCCTTACCTCCATGCTATCTCTCCAGCCCCAACTCTTTATCTCTTAATTGGTGTTTTAGTCCATTGATGTTGAGACATATGGATGTCATGAGGTTCTGTCATCTTATTACAGAAGTTACAGAAGTTTGGTGTCTTGGTAGGGGTTTGTATTTTAATAAAGTTGATGTATTAGTTCTTCTCTTAAGGTTGGCTTTGAGTAAATAAAGATCCTGAGCTGGTTTTTGTCCAATAGGCTATTTATCTTTGCTTTGAATCTGAATGAGTCTGTTTGGATGAGACATTTAATTCATTGAGTTCTTTTCACTTTATAACATCACTTTATTGCCATCAGGCCTGGAGGGTAGCTTCTGCTAAATCTGCTGTAAGTCTTAAATTTGCATCTTTGTATGTAATTTCTGTTGTTTTGGGTCCCAGTGCTTTCTATATTCTATCTCAATCTATGGTTTTAATCATTTAAACTAGATTGTACCTTGGGAATCTTTTATTTGGGTCTTGTTTAGCTGGTAATATTCCAGTGTTCACGATGTGAGGGCAAACACTCTTCAAATCTGGGAACATCTTAGCAATGACATATTTGACTTTTACTTAGTCATAGGTTTTTTCTTTTTTCTGTCTCTGGACCCTAAATTATTCTAAATTTTTTTTCTTTTTTTTTTTTGTTTGTTTGTTTGTTTTTGGGCCACACCCAGTGATGTTCAAGGGTTAATACTGGCTATGCACTCAGAAATCGCTCCTGGCTTGGGGAATCATATGGGATGCTAGGGGATTGAACCACTGTTCATCCCCCCAGACTAGTGTGAGCAAGGCAGATGCCGTATGGCTTGCGCCATCATTCCAGCCCCCTTTTATGATTCTTATGTGTTCCTGTTGATTTATGCTAAAGATCTAGTATAGTATGTTTACACATTTTGGAGATTATTTCTGTTTTCTGTTTGTTTGTTTGTTTTAAGCTTTTATGCCTATTTCTTTTGTTGTATGGAATTGTTATATGGAATTCCATAGCAGAAATTCTGTCCTCAGTAGCTTTCTCTGCTGTTGAGACCTTAGAGTGAGTTATTTTTTTATTTTGCCCACCAAGATTGTCAGTCTTGTTATTTCATTTTGAAAATTTCTCAATTCTACGGTCTCTTGAGCTTTATTGACTTCTGTTCCATGGTTTCTTGAAATTTTTTGAACATCCTCAACATTTCCTCTCTAAAATCCTTATTCTAGAGGCTATAAATGTAGCTGCTGTTCATTGGGTTCTGAGAACTATCTGTTCACTTACTCACTAAGTGTGGGGTTATTTATTGCCTTCCCATTTTGACTTTTGCAGTATGGTGATATTTTTTATGTGCTGTGATAGGGCTGCTGATCTAAAAAAAAATGCAGCTGCAGAATAATAAAGATCTACTATGATCTTCTTTCAGTGACTAGCCAGAGTTCAAAATGGCCCTTTTGATTCCACAAGATGCCCACCATCACTACAACTTCTGGTTTCTGCTCTTGCCTGTCTCAAGGGCACACTTTTCTCTCGGTACACATATCATAGTTCAAGATGCATGCTGGCCCCAAGGTTCTGCCTGAGTCACCAGGGAGAAGGGGCCAGTTGCGATGGGGAGGGAGGGTTGGCAAAAGAAGATGACTCGTTGGCCTTGCTGCTGAAAGAACTCCCCCGCAGGGGAAGTCCGCTCCAGGCTCAGGATATGCGCGTACCCAAAGAGACTCGAAGACCAGACTTGCTGTAATAACACGAGGGATTTTAATATCTCAGCATGCTGGAGACCGAATCTCATAACTCAGGACCGAGTAGAGAAGATTCGGCCCCCCTTTAGCATTCAGCAAAGCTTTTATAGGGTAAAAAGTCTATACATATCATGGGAACACACCTGCCAGGAAGGAGGCATTTCTCCTTATCTCCCGCCACAAAAGAAGTTATGCGTCAGAGCCCAGGAAAGAGGCATTTTGTTTTCCCTGTGTAACAGATGGGGCAGTGTTTGCCCCTGGGGTCATGTGCGTATCTTTGTCCTTCCCCTGACGGCATATGTCTAATTTAAAATGAGGGTCTTCCGCGAATTGTGGTGGTTAGTTCAAAGGAAGGGGAGTTAGGGAGTGGGGGAGTGGGAAGGTTCCCAGGGAAAGGAAGGGGAGCTAGGGAGTGGGGGAGTGGAAAGGTTCCCAGGGAAAGGAAGGGGAGCCAGGGAGTGGGGGAGTGGAGGAAAGGGAAAAGTGGAAAGGTTCCCAGTGAGCTTGAATGAAGTGTAAATTAAGGCACTTTAAGGAATTAGCTTAGTTGGGATCTTTCTTAAGGCACTTAATTAAAGTGTAAATTAGGGAAGTTAGAGTGCTTAGCCGGGAGCTTTCTTTAGGAACTTAGAGAAGCTTAGGGCTTGGCTTAATTCTCTTAGGAAGTGCAAGTTAGGGAGGGTGCCTAGTTTTTTCTTCTGTTTGCTATTTTCCAGTTCTTACTTATATTTATTATTTTCTTCACACCTTTTCATCCCCCACTTTTTTTTTTGCACATAGCTCTAATCTTAGAGCATCCCTTCATTCTGCTGATATTGCTGTTTGAGAACCATTACATGGACTGTATTTATTCTTTGTTTCACAAAACTAACTAACTTATTTAAAATGCAGGGACCGAAAGTAAGCAGGAAGAATAGGATTATTAGGGGTCCTGTTAGAGTGGAGATAAGAGTTGTAAACCAAGGGGATCTGTTAAACCATCCCTCAAACCAGCCCTGATGAGAATCCCTTTTCAGTTTGCGTTTGTCTAATTTTTTTTTTAACTTTGCCATGGAGTCTCTGACGACTCCGGAGTGGTCTGCATAAAAACAACATTCTTCCTTCAAGGCTGCACACATTCCTCCTTCTTTTAAAAACAAGATATCCAGACCCCTTCTATTCTGGAGGACTACCTCTGATAGGGATGTGAGAGACTTTTCGAGCTTAGTGATGGATTGCTCTATTATTTCTAAGTCTGCATTCATTGCAGCACGCAGTTCAGTATAGTAGTGGGGCATTTGGACTAGGGCGGAGGTCCCAGTCCCAATTCCTGCTGCGACCCCCAAGCCTAGAAGGACTGCCAGTGTAATAGTTACAGGTTCCCTTTTCCAGCGAGCTCTTCTGTCAAACTCATTTACAAAAGACTCGCTATCATGGTACAAGAGTCTAGGGACTAGCTGGACTAAAATACAGTAATCCTGGAGATTGTTGAACACGCTGGTGGAGATGCATGGGGTGAGTCCCGTGTTACAGGCCCAAACCGTGTCTGGAGGGGGAACGAGGTATCGCCCCCGTGTAAAGGATGATTGTAGGGTTGAGCTGCAGAGGTGCTTTCTATCAGGGGGAACGGTACCTAAACAGAGGCCCTGCCCAGACACGGCAGCTAAGGTTAGCTTTTTGCTCCCTCCCCAGGCACATACAGAGGAACTTTCGCTTTCGTTAAAGGTTCTATTTTGGGCAATTCCTTCATAGTAGGGGGGGCTTGAGGCGTAACAGAGCCAGCAAGATTGGGTGATATCAGAATTGGTTCGGTTGAGTACCAAGAAGGCTCCTTCTATTAAGTTTAAAAGGCGGTTTTTCATCCCTGGGGGGGCAGGGGCGTCTTTAGATTCATGAGTCTGGGTTGTTGGGTCCGAGTTTAGGGGCTGTGAGGAAGCAGGAGTAACAGGGACTAGTGTTGGCCTAGGCTTGGGTAAAGGCTGGGTGTCCGTTAGGACGGGGTTGGGCCCTATTGGCTGAGAGGGAGGATTTTGAATTTTCAGTCTGAGTTTGAATGTGAACCCCGGATCGGTTCCAGAAACGTAAAATCTCAGGCCCCACTGTTTTCCTTTTATCCAGCCGCCTTTTTCCTCCCTCCCTTTCTGCGTGAAAGTGATGTTTAGGGTGTCACCTTTACTACCTCTAACTACTGTAATGAGGTCCCAGCTGGAAGAGGGGTTCCAATAGGCAGTGCCAGAGGTTTCACATCCCCATGCTTTACAAAAGAAACTTTCTATCCCCCCACATCGGCGACCTTCCCTCTTAGACTGTTTTTCCCTGGGGCAAACATAGAACGATGCCTGCCGTAACTTTCTCTGCTTTGCCAAGGAACTGCACCCTGGCAGGTCGGCTATGTACTGGCCCCTAGTGTACACTCCCTGTGAGAGGGCTCGTTTCTGAAAGACGACTTTTTCCTGGGGAACCGTTTCAGGTGACTCTTCCGGGATGTCCCATGCCTCTACACCAGCAATGAGGGCGCAAACCTCGGGGCGCAGTGGTGGCCACCAAGTATACGGGGGGGGCCACCTTGGAAATGCTCCACACAGTGTCTCCAGCCTGGGAAATGACTTCCCAGGTCAGTGTCATAGGAGCGTGGGGGTTACCGCTCTGGGCAGAGGCGACGGCGCAGGCGAAGTTTAAGAGGATTATCAGTTGCTTCCACTTTCCATTCATTCTTAAGCTTTTCAGCAGGAGCTTTCTTTGTGTGTGACGCGTGGATCCAGGCAGCAATTCCGTCTACTTTCACAGCTGTTGGGGTGGTTAACAGTACTAAGTAGGGTCCCTTCCACCTGGGCTCGAGGGTTCCCACTCGATGACGTCTAACAAGGACCAGATCACCGACTTGGATCCCGTGTGGCACCGCGGGAGTCCCAGGTGAATAGGCTTCTTTAATCTGGTCCCAGATTTGGGTGCGGACAGCCTCTAGAGCCTTAAGGTGGATAAACAAAGCAGAGGGTGAGTGGGAATCTAAGGCGGGGTCTAATACTCCGTCTGGTTTGGTCAAGGGGGGAGGTCCCCCAAAAAGGATCTCATAGGGAGTGAGCCCGAAACGTCCGGGTGTGTTTCGGGCTCTGAGGAGCGCAAAGGGAAGGAGGCCCAACCAGTCCTTCCCGCCGGTCTCAATAGCCAATTTAGTGAGGGTCTCTTTTAGAGTTCTATTCATTCTTTCTACCTGCCCTGAACTCTGGGGTCTATAAGCGCAATGCAATTTCCAATTGGTCCCCAGCTGTTTGGCCAGTCCCTGACTTACCTGGGCGACAAACGCGGGCCCGTTGTCGGAGCCGATTACCTTGGGTATCCCGAACCGGGGCAAAATTTCTTCCAGAATTTTTTTCGTGACCACCTGGGCAGTTTCAGACTTTGTGGGGAAAGCTTCAACCCATCCGGAGAAGGTGTCTATGAAGACTAGAAGATATTTATTGCCATACCTACCAGGAACGATTTCTGTGAAATCTACTTCCCAGAAGACTCCTGGTTTGTTTCCCCGCAGCCGTTTTCCTGGTTCTACGAGCGGGTGGTGGGCATTTGTTAGAACACAGGCTTTACAGGACTGGGTTACTTGTTCTGTTATAGTTCGTAGTCGGAGTACGTGATAATTGGAGGCTTTTACTAGTTCGCACAATTTCTTTTTTCCTAAATGTGTTAGGTGATGGATACTCTTTACATAGTATTCACCTTCTTTATGAGGCAAAATGATTTTGTTGTCTTTAGTTTTTGCGATCCCATGGCAGTCAAATCCGCTGGATAATCCTTTTTCCTTTAGGCGTTCAATTTCCTCACAGTCTATTGGTGTGTAGTTTAGACTGAAATTATCTTCTTTTGGTTGGGGTTTCTTTCGTTGCTCACATAAGGCACAGGAGACAGTTCCTTGTGCGGCTTTCTTAGCAGTGTGATCTGCCATTTTGTTCCCTGCTGCCACGGGGTCCATTCCTTTTTGATGTCCAGGACAATGAATAATAGCTACCTTTTTCGGCAGGTGTATGGCTTCCAAGAGAGCAAGGATTTCTTCCTTGTTCTTAATTTCCTTTCCTGCAGCCGTGAGGAGTCCTCTTTGTTTGTAGATCGCGCTGTGAATGTGAGCGGTGGAAAACGCGTATCTGCTGTCGGTGTAGATGTTAATAACTTTTCCTTCTGCCAGCTCAAGGGCTTTTGTCAAAGCTTGTAATTCAGCTTTTTGTGCCGAAGTCCCCTCAGGAAGGCTGCTGGCCCATATTACTTGCTTCCCATCCACTATGGCTGCTCCGGCTTTTCTTTTTTCATCCATGATGAAGCTACTACCATCTGTGTACCAATTCGGCGCCCCATGCCAGGGCAGATCTGTCAGGTCTCTCCGGGTTCCAGTTTCCTCAGCTAAAATGTCTGTGCATGAGTGTACCGGCTGGGATCCGTCTGTCTCCGGGAGCAGGGAGGCGGGGTTAAGAATAGCAGGCGGTCCGAACGTTATACGGTCGTTTAGCAAGAGACTTTGGTAGTGAGTTATTCGGGCGTTGGTCAACCAACGGTCAGGAGGCTGCCTGACTATACTTTCTAATGCATGGGGAGCGACTATAACTACATGCTGGCCCAGAGTAAGTTTGTCAGCGTCTTTTACCAGGAGAGCCACCGCTGCGATTACCCTCAGACATGACGGCCAGCCGCTTGCCACTGGGTCGAGTTTTTTTGACAAGTAGGCTACTGGTTTTTTCCAAGGTCCCAGGGCTTGGGTTAGCACTCCCCGAGCCACTCCCGCACGTTCGTCCACATACAGGGTAAAAGGTTTGGTTAGATCCGGCAGGGCCAGGGCTGGTGCTGTGAGTAGAGCAGTTTTAATTTTTTCAAAGGCTTCTTGACACTCCTGTGTCCAAGCAAAGGGAGCTTGATCCCGTGTAAGTGGATACAGGGGAGCGGCTAGGGAGGCAAACCCAGGTATCCAAAGTCTACAGAAACCGGCTGTCCCCAGAAATTCCCGTACCTGCCGTGGAGTCTTGGGGACAGGAATGGTAACTACTGTCTTTTTCCTGGCTTCTGTGAGCCACCTCTTGCCGTCTTTCAGGACATACCCCAGGTATGTTACTTCGTTGCGGCACAACTGAGCTTTCTTGGCCGACACCCGGTACCCTAACTCACCCAATTCTTTTAGGAGTTCTCTGGTTCCTTCTTCACACGCTTCCTTGGTGGATGCTGCCAGCAGGAGGTCATCAACATACTGAAGAAGGGAGACTTGGGGGTTCCGAGCCCTGAAGGGGGCCAGGTTCCTATGGAGTGCCTCGTCGAATAGTGTGGGGGAGTTTTTAAAACCCTGGGGCAATCTAGTCCATGTCAGTTGTCCAGTGTGTCCCCCTTCCGGATCTCTCCACTCAAAAGCAAACATCAGTTGGCTGCTGGGGTGTAATTGGAGACAGAAAAAAGCGTCTTTTAAATCTAGCACTGTGTACCAAACCCGCTCCGGTGGGAGGGAACTCAGTAGATTGTAAGGGTTAGGCACAGTGGGATGCAAATCCTGGGCCCTTTTATTAACCTCCCTTAAGTCTTGTACTGGTCGGTAGTCCCCAGTGCCAGGTTTCTTCACCGGCAGCAAAGGCGTGTTCCAGGGAGATCGGCAGGGTACTAGAACTCCTTGCTGTATTAGCCTTTGGATGTGGGGACGGATGCCTTCCTTTGCTTCTTTACTCATGGGATATTGTCTCACCGAGATAGGTGAGGCATGCGCCTTCAGCTCTACCACTATCGGGGGTACTTGTTTAGCCTTGCCAATTCCTGCCTGTTCAGCCCAGACCTCAGGGAATTGGGTAAGCCATTCTGAAGCAACTACTTTTCCAGGCTTTGTTTCATGGAGGCGGTATTCCTCCTCAAGTCCGACTACCAGACAAGTCACAGGAGCTTCCCCCAAAGTTACTTCAGGTCCCTCAGGGGTAAACTGAATTTGTGCCTTTAATTTGGTCAGCAAATTTCTTCCCAGGAGGGGCGCAGGGCACTCAGGGATGACCAGGAAGGAGTGAGTTACTCGGCCCCTCCCAACGTCCAATTTTCTTTTTGTAGTTCAATGGTAGAATTTGCTGCCCGTGGCCCCCACAACCATGGTTTCTTTTGTTCCTAATTTTCCTAGGGGCCTGGTCAATACCGAATGTTCAGCTCCCGTGTCCACCAGGAAGTTGATGGGAGTCCCCTCTACTGGAAGCATTACCCTGGGCTCGGGGAGGGGGACCGAGCCCCGTCCCCCCTAATCATCGAGAGCCAGGACCTTGTTTCTCCTGAGTTGCTTTTTCGGGCACTCCCTTGCCCAGTGTCCTTTTTCTTTACAATGGGCACACTGATCTTTTTCGAGTGGACGGTTAAGTCCTTTTTCTTTACAATGGGCACACTGATCTCTATCGAATGGACGATCTTGTCCTCTCGGGGTTCTTCTTGCCCTGTCGCCCAGGTACCCTGTCTGCCTGCTTCTTTCTCTTTCTGCTATACTATCCCCTACTACTGCAGCCAAAATTCTAGTTAAATTTCTCTCTTGTCGGCGATCACGCCGGTTCTCTCTGTCCTCTATTTCTTTCTTTTCTCTTTCCTTTTTTTCCTCCTTTGTTTCTCTCTTGTGGAACACTTTCTCTGCCTCCTTCACTAAGTCTTGCAACGAATAATTTTGAAGTTCCTCTAGCCTCTGTAGCTTACATTTTATATCTGTGGCTGATTGCCCAATAAAGGCCATTGCTATGGCCGCCTGTTGTCCCTCTGAAGCTGGATTAAAAGGAGTGTACCTCCTATAAGCTTCCATTAGGCGTTCCAGGAAAACCGAGGGCGGTTCAACTGGACCTTGGACAACCTTTCTTACCTTAGCCAGATTCGTGGGGCGTCTTGCAGCCCCTCTTAGACCAGCAATGAGAGCCCGGCGGTAGACGGTGAGGCGCTCCCTACCTTCTGCGGTATTGAAGTCCCAGGTTGGCCTGGTCAGTGGAAACCCTTCATCTATGAGGTTAGGGAGATTAGTGGGAGTCCCATTGGCCCCCGGGACGTTTTTCCTGGCTTCTAGGAGGACTCTTTCTTTTTCCTCTGTCGTGAAGAGGACCTGGAGCAGTTGTTGACAGTCGTCCCAGGTGGGCTGATGCGAAAACATGAGAGACTCGAGGAGTCCCGTCAGGGCAGAGGGATTATCTGAAAAGGTGGGGTGCATAGTCTTCCAATTATATAGATCTGCCGAGGAAAAAGGCCAGTACTGTAAAGGGGGAAGCTGGTCATCTTCTGGCGGGGGCCCCATTGCCCGAAGGGGGAGGGCAAGAGACCGTGACTCGGAGGGGCGAACAGTTTCTGGACTGCGGCCCTTCCGGCTCCGGGTTCCCCCTGCTGGTCCCGGTTCGCGTGGACCGGCCGCCGGGGGTTGCCCCACAGCGACGTGTGGCACGTTAGGTTGTGCCGGCTGGGGAGAGGATTGAGGTTGGGAGTACGGAGGGGGGGAGAAGTCAAGAAGAAGATCATTGTCTATCTCAGGGTAGAGGGGCGGGGGAGCTGAAGGTCGGGGGGGAACAGGCAAGTTGGGCTCGGGGTCTGAGGCTACTGCCATTATAGTGGAAGTTGGCTCAGGGCGGCCAAATATTCAGGGCTTGACCCACACTGGTGGATTCTGGACGAGGTCCTGCCAGACGAGAATGTAGGGTATTTGGTTCGGGTGTCCCCCTTCAGACTGAAAAATGACCTTTCTTACTGCGGAAATAAGAGAGAGGTTAAAGACACCTTCTGGCGGCCAGCCGACTCCAAAGGTTGGCCATTCAGAGGTGCAGAAGGTCTGCCAGGGGCCCTTCCGTACCCCGACAGACAGATTGTGAGCCCTAGCTTTTACGTCAGTCCAGTGGTTAAGGGTTAGAGTCAAAGGAGTCGTCACGGTCTGTCCCATCTTAGTCCTAATTTCAAGGAAAACTGACACAGAAGTTACAATCAAGAGACAAATGACCCAGAACAAGCGCCGTTCCCGCGTTGCCCAAAGGCACTTCAAAGAGTCGGATGGCAGGGGCCTCCGCCGCCAGCCTAGTTCAATGAGGAAGCTATTCTCCTCGCGACTCTCCAGACCAGGGGGGTACACCAGGCGTCCCTGGTCGTCCCCGCTTCCTCCCGGGACGTCTCCCAGGGTGATCGGACGGTGGACACCCGGACACGTCTGTCTTTATCCACGAAACCTCAGACTTGCTGAGCGTCCGTAAAGCCGAAACTGCGATCGCGCCAAACCTCAGAGAAAAGTACAGCCAGAAGCAAACGAACCCAGACTAAGTAGACACAGACATAGACACAAGAGCTTACCTTCAAGTGGGTCTGGGGTCTCTGGGTGGTCGCAAATATCCCGGACGAGCCCCCAAATGAAAGAACTCCCCCGCAGGGGAAGTCCGCTCCAGGCTCAGGATATGCGCGTACCCAAAGAGACTCGAAGACCAGACTTGCTGTAATAACACGAGGGATTTTAATATCTCAGCATGCTGGAGACCGAATCTCATAACTCAGGACCGAGTAGAGAAGATTCGGCCCCCCTTTAGCATTCAGCAAAGCTTTTATAGGGTAAAAAGTCTATACATATCATGGGAACACACCTGCCAGGAAGGAGGCATTTCTCCTTATCTCCCGCCACAAAAGAAGTTATGCGTCAGAGCCCAGGAAAGAGGCATTTTGTTTTCCCTGTGTAACAGATGGGGCAGTGTTTGCCCCTGGGGTCATGTGCGTATCTTTGTCCTTCCCCTGACGGCATATGTCTAATTTAAAATGAGGGTCTTCCGCGAATTGTGGTGGTTAGTTCAAAGGAAGGGGAGTTAGGGAGTGGGGGAGTGGGAAGGTTCCCAGGGAAAGGAAGGGGAGCTAGGGAGTGGGGGAGTGGAAAGGTTCCCAGGGAAAGGAAGGGGAGCCAGGGAGTGGGGGAGTGGAGGAAAGGGAAAAGTGGAAAGGTTCCCAGTGAGCTTGAATGAAGTGTAAATTAAGGCACTTTAAGGAATTAGCTTAGTTGGGATCTTTCTTAAGGCACTTAATTAAAGTGTAAATTAGGGAAGTTAGAGTGCTTAGCCGGGAGCTTTCTTTAGGAACTTAGAGAAGCTTAGGGCTTGGCTTAATTCTCTTAGGAAGTGCAAGTTAGGGAGGGTGCCTAGTTTTTTCTTCTGTTTGCTATTTTCCAGTTCTTACTTATATTTATTATTTTCTTCACACCTTTTCACTGCTACTGCTGATTAACTGTAACCAATCACGACAGAGCTATGCTGCCACTGCCAGTAGAGCTAAATCACAGGGTCCCACCAACATTAGCAAAACTTCCTCAGTATCTTAGCTGCATTCCCTAATGAATGCTTGTGTTCCCTGAGATCAGTCCTCCAGATGGACCCAGCTCTGTCATGGGACTAATTCAAGGCACTAGTCACCCCATCACCACAACCGCATTTTCATCCAACCATTTCCTTAGAAACTTGATTTTTGATCTATTAATGTCTGTTATTTCATATCCAGGCTCAGGGGAATAAGGGTTTCATGCTTGGGGGCTCATGGGAATGAACTGCTCTTTGTATTTCTAGTCTCCCTTGTACTGCTTTTGCAGTAGCCTCTACTGTTGTGGCGGCTGTCTTTGTACCAGTTTTCAGATCCTAGACCTTTAATTCTCTACTCTATGTACACAGAGCCAGATACTATTGGACATCCGTTAATAAATTCAAAGACCTCTTGACCCATTTTATCCATAAACTAACAGCATGAGCTTGTTGGAGTTTTGATTTTCTGAAATTTAATTATTTTATAATATTCCCATTTATCCAATTCACTTCAACCAAAGGTAGAAAACTGTAACTCAGCAAGACCTGATAATTCTCCAGGTTAATTTTTTGACATGTAAAATATTGATCACAATACTTTAATATACATGGACATAAACATTGCAGCCAAATTTGAACATTAATTTTCACATTATAAAGTTGACTTTTGATGCCGTCAGAATTTTTCCTACTTGACAACAATAAATCTGTGAATCAATACAGAAATCAGGTATTCACCTAGTTTCCTATAAAGCCTTTGAGAGCTTAGGTATTAATTTATCAGAATGAAGGTAGATTGGCTTTTTACCATGTATATATAAATTTTGGATTATATTCTAATTGTGAGAACTTGAATTCAGACTTCTAGTAGATTGGGTTTATTTCTAGTTATATTCTGAAACTTGATTCAGTTGATTCACACATTGATTATTTTTTCGATATCCAGGTACTAATAATACCAGCATTATTTTTTCAAATTTATGTTTCACATACTCCTGTAGGATTTTATTAGAATCTGTCAGTCCCTAGTAACTTTGAGGTTTTGACTTTTTCCTCCTATTATGAATGCTATAATAAATCCTTAATCATTGTAGAATGTAAATATTCATCTTAGAAGTGAAAACACAGGCATTTCAACATTTTATGGAAGTGATATTAAAAGGAAAATCCCATAAATATATTCTATATAACAGTTATTTGCATAGTACTTCCATAAGTTCTAGAAAAATAAGTTTACAGCAATATATCACTTATTGTGACATAATTCTCACCTGTCTTTTATTCAAATGCTATTCTTTTGAAATATGTGATTGTTCAGAGATCACCTTCATAATCCAAGTGTGTGTGTTTGTTTTTCTATCTTTATTTTCCAATAAACTACAATAACTATATATTTGAAGTGTATGTTGCGTGTCTCTGGTAATAATATTCACACTTTTTAATAATTTATAGTTACGGTTGAAAGAAAAGTTATAGTTTTATGAATGATCATTAAAACTATAAAAATATGAATGCTTCAAATTAATTTTACAGTAAATACACTCACCCCGACAGTGTACTCCTTCATCAGACCCATCTGAGCAGTCCATGACACCATTGCATAATTGTGATAAGTGGACACATCTGTTGGATCCCAGGCAAGTAATGTGATTCAAAGGGCACTTGATTTCTACATCCTCAGGGCCTAAGACAAAAGAAAAAAAAAAACAAAAAAAAACAGGAATCACAATCATGTATATTACATTTCCATGTTCTGAGACAGTAAAGCTCTTAGGCATAAGAATTTCTAAACCTCATAAACATTTAATGAGATTTTGTTATCAAATATCTGTTTATACAAATTATGTAGAAAATGAAGCATGCTTTTTTCCTTTTTTTTGGTAAAATGATATATTTGTCACTTTAATAGATTCAAACACAATTAAAATATTTTAACAAAAATATTATACATATTTATTTTATTAAAATATTTGACAAATAGTTGACTAATTTAAATTTAAAACATAATTTAATATATTTAAATTTTGAGTAATATTATTACTGTTGTAGTAAATTGATAACTTATAATATCATAAGTCACTTCTTTTTGATAGTTCTAAAGATTAATATTATTAAAATATATTATATATACAAAATAAATTTTAACACCTAAATATAAGGAACTAAAAATAGAAATGGTCAAATTTACTTATTCCTGGATACATTTGACAAGACGAAAATCTGTATATCATACAATATTCAGCTGTGAAATATGGATTTTGACAATTTGTTGGCAGGGCTTTTGTTAGAATGTATCAGGTAACATTAATAACAAAGTTTCAATACAATTTGAAACAACCTGAATCAACTTAAAATTAATTTTATATGTAACCCATATTTATAAGACTATTAATAACTAACCATATTTTTATTTCTACAAAGTTTCCTATCTTTAAACAAGCTTTTACTGAGAGAGTCTATCACAGTCAAATTTACGAACAGTAGGAAGGTAATGGTGAAACTATTCATTATTGCTATTTCTTTTAAAATAGTCCTCACATCTCATATTTTCATCTATAAGCAGTCCCCCAATTATAAACACTTGTCTATAATGTTGCCTGCTTCCTCAAATTCAAAGTGTAAGTGTATTATATGACTCTAATAATGATTTAATATTATTGAAATAAAACACCTCCAATAGTCAGACACATTATTTAAGCGCAGTTATTAACACTCATGAGATAAAACCTATTTTATTTGGTAAGCATCACATCTATTATTTGTCAATAGAACTTTCTCTTAGTGCAGTTTATAAGGTTTCTGCTATTAAAATTTAAGGAGGGTTAAGAATGGAGTACTTGGAAAAGAAGAAACATGTGGATTAATGTAACACCAAGCAGTAATTGTATAAATCTGAACCAGCTGCTAGTCTATCATTTATAAGTGGAATTATCTGGGAAGTTTCACATCTTTTCTATGCTTGTTGTAGTTTATAAATACTCAGAATTCTGCCTTGAAAATAATAATGATTGAAGAAGACAAATTGCATTTTTGTAAAAACTTAGATATGATCATTTATGTATTTTCTATTGGAAGGCCTAAAGAAGAATTAGGAAATTTAAAGTTCATAAATTTTATCTTGAAATGCTAAGTTGAGGTAAAATAAGAGTAATAACAGTAATAAGAAAAGAAATTAAAATATTCTAGGATATGCAAGTTATAAAAATTACAGAATATTGTCAGGTGATACAATTGATAAAGAACATGTTTTGTGAATCCAAAATTGTCACAGTTGCCAAAATAAGATATGTATTTTAAAATTCCATATAAGATATTAATTACTGGGTGCAGAGTGAGAATACCACAAGGGAGCATTTGCCTGGTATAGGGTTGACCTAGATTTGTTTTCTGGCATTCCATATATTTCATATTGACTGCTAGAAGTAATTCTTTAGTTCAGAGCCAGAATTAACTGAGAGCATCACTGAGAATGGCCCCCAAAATAGACTAAAATATTAATTGCAAATACCACTAATATAATGTCTTTATATCTTTAATCTTTAATATATTTAATGTTTTTTTTTTATTTTATGAAGACAAAGATGCAAAGAAAGAGGACAAGGTGAAGTTACAGTGGGAAGACAATCACCCATAAACAGAATTCTCAAAAGAAATAAGGAAAGTCTCTTTTGAGGAGGTCAATGCCAGAGCAATGGTAGGGTCTGCCGTGGTAGAGGATTGCTTCTAAGTGATGTTATAGACAACCTTGGTTGTTTCATAGTTGGCATCCCTGGTTCAGGGGTGAATGGACAATGCCAATTCTTCTGAGGTGTGACCCAGGTCATTATGTAAAGTCCCATTGCATTTCAATATTTGTGTGTTCCTATCTCTAATAGATAAGAACTTGTTTGTATGTATAGTATTTTCCCATTTTAAAGGCCTATGTAAAAGAGGAACAATGACAGATGGTGTTATTAGTGCATATGGGGCCACTAGAATAAGTCCAACAATACCTGTGAATCAGTTCTAACATAAACTTTAAACTGAGGGACTCTTCTACCATAATTTCTTATGGTTATAAAAGGAACAGACAAAACAGTAGGGAAAATCGTCAGTGTATAAGAGAATAGTAAGAGTTATAGCTGTTAAGGAAATACATATAAGATATTCAAGGTAAAAAGGGTCAATTTGGGGTAATAATGGTTGGTGGTGAGGGAGTGAAGGACTAACAATGAGCTTGTAGGGTGGTGGGCAAGGGCAGAATACAAGATGGACATTCTGCATATGCAAAGCATACATTAATCATAGGGGATACTATTAATATATACTGAAATGAAGATATAATATATATTAAAAATGAAGACCGATGAGAAAGTGTCAGTAACTGCCCAGCCCAACCCAACATTTCCCAACACCACTTCCCCAAAGCTAGGGATAAAGCCTTCTACCTGAAGTCTTCCAAACTCCATGCCTCAAGTGCTAGTCTTCAGAACAGAAACGGATTTGGAACCAGAGCCAGACATCTGCCTGCCCTCCTCCCCATGCCCTTCCCCTCTAGAGCAGAGTGAAGGGCGGGGAAAGCCTGGGAACCCCTTTAGAGTCCTTCTGACACCCACCTTTCTGGTTGCCTGGGCCAGTACCCAGGGAAGGCCTGGAGTCCAGGGAGAGGAAGAGGGAGGTGGCTAGGGTCCTACCAGTAATTGTGCCAGCGTAACCCAACATCTCCCAGCATCCCCCAAGCTAGGGAGAAGGCTTTTGGCCTAGGGTTTCCCCAAACCCCATGCCTGCAAGAGATAGCCTTCAGAACAGAAAAGGATTCAGAACCCAAAGCCAGACATCTTCCCACCCTCCTTTCCATGCCCCTCCCCTGTAGAGCAGATGCTAATGTTTTTAACCTTTTGATTTTTGAAAGACATTGAGCATCTTTATGATTTTATATTTTATTAGCTGAAGTTTTATCTCTTGTAATTTTGTAAGTTTTCATATATGTTCAGTTAAATATATGTTTTATAAAATTTTAATGCAGGCCTATTAATTTTGATGAACTCAATTACTAGAATTAATAGACATATATGCACACATATGTATGTAAAAGTAATAGACATATATACATACATAAAAGTACAAATACACAAAAATCACAGGAAAAAGTGAAATCTACTACTGAGAATTCCTACCAACTGAACTGTATAAGTAATATAAATTAATTAAAATCAAAAATTTTAATGTACACATTTATTTCAAGAGCCAGAGTGGAGCACATGTTTCATATACTGAATTATGTGCTTCATATGATGGAGTCCTAAACTCAATCCTTTTCATACATTGTGCTTCAATCCATGTTGTGGAATTCCCCCCATCATATGTAATAAATTTAAAATATGGTAAACACTTATGACCAAGAGTCTTAAGAGATTCTTTGGTATCTCAATTTAGTTCTACTTAAACATTAAAAACATATATACTTACATAAATGTCAAAATAGTTTTGGGTTATTTATACTTAAACTAAGTACTTAAAGTGTAACTCACAAAATTAACTTTATAAACCTTGAGATTTCAGATCTTTTAGAGATGTAGTCTATAATGAATCAATAGTTTTATAAATGGTAAGATTAAAATAAAAAATAAAATAGATGAGGTGGCTCAAAGAAAGTATATTTTATTTTTTAAAACTCACAATGAATTGTTTGCTATATTTTCGATCTAAACTAATTATCAAGGATTTGATATTTAATAGAGTTTAGATCGAAAGGGAATCAATACTTTACACCCCTTAATCAGTACTATTTTATTTCAAAACTTTGTTAAAACTGGTGTTTTTGTGTCCAGATACAAAGTATAGTGAGTAGAGTCTTTGCCTTCTATTCAACCAACTCTGGATTGGTCTACAGCATGACATAAAATTACCTGAGCATAACAGGAAGAGTTACTTGAAGAACAGAACCCAGAGTACTTCCTAAGTGCTTCAAGATATAGTGCAAAAACAAACAAAAATAGCAAATTGTTTTTTGTTGTTGTTGTCTTTCCTTCAGGAAAATGAGATAAAAGCAGTCAATAGGGCTGGAGTGATAGTACAGAGGATAGTGCATTTGTCTTGTACCTGGGTTGGGTTTCAGGTATCCTATATGGTCCCTAGGCTGCCAGTAGTAACATCTAAGTGCAGAGTCAGGAGCAAACACCTGAGCACTGCAGGGTGGGACCCAAAAACCAAACCAAGCAACAAGAAAACAAAACCAGTCAATAGTTGGGGAAATGGAGAGGTGACTCAAGTGGTAAGGTGTCTGCCTTGCATGTGCTAGCCTAGGACTGACCGCAGTTCGATCCCCTGGCGTCCCATATGGTCCCCCAACCCAGGAGTGATTTCTGATTGCATAGCCAGGAGTAACCCCTGAGCACCACTGGATGTGGCCCAAAAAACAAAACAAAAACAAAAACACCAAAACCTTAATGCCTGACTCAGTTATATTTCTCCCAGAAGCTAGGCCGTACCGTCTGTAGTGTCCTGTTTCTGAGTTTGAGGGGGAAAAAATCGCATTCTTGCTATCCCACGTTCACTTGTACCATAAAACTGCACATGCAGGAACACCTGAGTGTCTGTAACCCAATTTCTTTAGTCAATCCTCCAAAAAAGAAAAAAGTCAGCTTGATCCATGTTTTTACATATCTACCTGTGTGACAGGAAAAATGTGTCATAATGAGGAATGAATTTTTGAGAATGTCAATGTGACATTAAAAGATACATCTCAGGAAGGCATTTAATCATTCAAAAAAACCCAGGAATTGTAATATAGGCAAAGCAAAGAACAAGGTCAGAAGCTCCCTGACATATCTTTGAAATTATTTCTTTTTAGTTGTTGAATCATGAGGTTCAGAGGTCTGGAATGACAGGGTAGCATGTGAGGAATTTCAAAATAGGACAAAGCTACTTCAAAAAGTAATTATGGTAGTCCTGGTGAGAATATCACTTCTGTTTTCACTAACGAACATTTAGAAAACATTCCCCATATTCAAATCTAATTTAAAATGACCTTAATGGGATAGCGTATTTCAAACTGCATGATTAATGAAAAGAAAAGGCATTATTTAAGAACTCAGAATATAACAACTAAGGAAAACGGTATTTTTAATTTAAAAAACTAAACATTTTCTCCTTTTTGGAGTTATTTTATATTAAATCTCATCTTACAACTTTCCTAAAGATAATACATAATAATTTATTTGCATATTTAAGATAATACATTATTTTAAAAACATTAATGCCTACTAAGTTCAATAAAATGTGATGAGAGATAAGTGTTCTGATTAAAGATCATAGAAATCGTGTAATTTTTCAGATACTTTAAAATACCTGCATTTGTCACTCTATCATGTGATTTTATCAAGAACAGCTTCTATACTCATTCTGTAAAGTTATCTACTCTCCATCTTATTCCAACACACACCACTCTATGAGCTTTGTTTCCAAATCAAGATTTGCCACTTGGTTGCATTTCCCATTTGTCTTTCCAATGGTTCAATATCCTTGCCTTAATGCAATTCAATTTCCTTAGGCTACATTCAAAACAAAGTCACCTTTTCTCATTTCCTTCAAGAGCATCCATTTTAAAGTTTTAAGCTACTTTAAAATACAGACAGCAGTGAATAAGAGATCCTTTCTCCCCACATACCCACCAGCACTGATAGTTTTTTTTTTTTTTGATGTGTGCCAGTTTGTGGTGTGAGATGGTACCTCATTGTTGTTTTGATTGGCATCTCCCTGATGATTAGTGATGTGGAGCATTTTTTCTGGTGTCTTTGTCGATTTGTATTTCTTCTTTGAGGAAATGTTTGTTCACTTCTCCCTAATTTTTGATGGGAATAGCTAAATTTTGTGTTAAGTTCTGTCAGTATCTTGTATATCTTAGATATTATCCCCTTATCTTATGGGTATTGGGTGAATAGTTTCTCTCATTCAGTTGGTGGCCTTTGTATCCTAGTCGATATTTCCTACAGAAGCTACAGAAGCTTCTCAGTATAATATAGTTTATCTGTGCTCCCATTTGTTTGGACTGTGGCTTTTTCTTTTTAAAGATGCCTTTAGTGTCAATGGCATAGAGTGTTTTACCTTCCTGATCTTCTATATATATTATAGTTCTGGATCTGATATCAAGGAATTTAATCCATTTAGATTTGACCTTTGTGAGTGGTGTTAGATGTAGGTCTGAGTTCTCTATTTTCCATGTGTCTGACCAGTTGCCCAACACCACTTGTTGAAGATGCTTTCCTTGATCCATTTTGAATTTCTTGCCCTTTATAAAAAGATTAATTGATTGTATGTCAAGGGAGCATTCGAAGAATGCTCAACTATACTCAAATATATTCCACTGATCTGAGGGTTTGTATATTTCAATACTATGATGTTTTAATGACTATTGCTTTGAAGTACAATTATATTTGGGGAAAATAATGCCTCCCATTTTCTTTTTCCTAAGGATTGCTTTAGCATAGGAATGCCTTAAAGTTTAGGCTTCATGGAAAACAGTATAGAGTTTCCTCAAAGAATTGGAAATTGAGCTCCCATATGATCTAGCTATACCACTTCTAGGGATATACCTACCCTAGGAACAGTAAAACACAATACAAAATTTTCTTCTGCACACCTATATTCATGCACTATTTACAACAGCCAGAATTGAAAACAACCCAAATATCCGACAACAGATGAGGGCTAAAGAAACTGTGGTACATATACACACTGAAATACTATGTAGCCATTAGGAAAATGAAGTCAAGAGATTTTTTCCAATACATGGATGGATATAGAAACTATTATGCAGAGTGAAATAAGTCAGAGGAAGAGAGACACAGAAGAGTCTCACTTATCTGTGGTATTTAAGAAAAATAAAAGACATTATTTTAATAATACACAGAGACAATAGAGATGAGGGCAGGACAGACCTGGAAGGATCGGCCCACAATATGAAGCTTACCACAAAGTGTGCGAGTGCAGTTAGAGAAATAACTACACTAATAGCAATCATGACAATGGTAATAAATGAGATAAATAGAATGCCTGTCTAGAACACAGGCAGGGGTAGTGGGGAGGAGGAAGATGAGGCATTGGTGGTCGGAATGTTGCACTGTTGAAGGGGTGTTCTTTTTCACGATTGGAACCTAATCACAAACATGTTTTTAATCACAGTGCTTAAATAAAGATGTTATTATTAATAAAATAAAGTAACTGCATAAAGTAAAAAAAATACAGAGAGCACCTATTGAATCCTCATCCTCTTTATTAATCTCTATTATAAACACTATTACTATTTCTTTGCCTCAGGATTTCTTTGGTCCTAATACAATATAGTGAAGTTATAGACATATAGGCTACTTCAAAACTATCTGTATGCCAAGGTTTTGACTGATTTGTAGAGACATACCTCAAAGCAATTTTTCCTGAGTTCATTTGCAAGGCACAAAATCTGATTGTAATTACACATTCTTTTATGCTTTCTATTATTATTTTTGCATGTCTCATATTTTAATCACACTACAATTATGTATGCTGATTATTCATATCCAAAAGTACACTTGAAATTTACAAACATACATACTCATAAACTCACTCTTGCTGGAAAATAAAAGATTCCATACACAGCTAAACATAGCTGTTTTATACATTAATTGAATGAGTTCACCAATTACTGTCTTAAGCACTTATCTTACTTAACTTTAACTTTGTTTGAAAAGTTAAAAATTACCTTCCTCATAGTTAATGCATTCTCAAAATAGATTTTATCAGTATATGTTTATGCAATGACAGTGCATAGGATTATAATCTTCAGAAATTACAGACCTAAACAAACCTGATCTGATTTTTAATTGAATTAAAAATATTGGTATTTATTTTAGTTCCTATATTTTCATTAATTGTCATCCTGAAGAATCTGTAGAATACACGTAAATATCCATTTCTGGATTTTTCTGTGTGCAACAATACTGTATAAAAATATCTATTTTCTCACAATAAAATCCTTCAAAGTTAAGTATAAATTCTGGCCTCTGTAAGCTTTTTTGTTTTCTTTTTTTTTTTTTTTTTTTTTTTTTTTTTTGCCCACACTCGTTGGATGCCGAGGGGTTACTCCTGGCAATTCACTCAGAAATTTCCCCTGGCTTGGAGGGAACCATATACGATGTCAGGGGATAGAACCATGGTTCGTCCTAGGCTAGTGCATGCAAAGCAGGTGCCTTACGACTTGTGCCACTGCTCCACCCCCTTTTTTTTATGTCACATTCTGCGATGCTCAGGAGCAATATATAGGATACCAAGGATAGAACCTATGTCAGCAGCTTGCAAGCAATCACCCTGTCACTGTCCTTATTGCTAAAGGCCCAGAAGATACACTATTTTAAGGACAAAGAAAATTCTGAGAAAATTAGGTATACTGAAATATTCCATTACAAAATACTGTAAAACTACTAGAGAATTAAAATAACTTTATGTACCTATTAAAATATTAGAGATATATCATACAATGTTTCAATATTAAATATAACATTGTGTCACATGTCTTTATACATTACATTTATTTAATAAAATTTTGTTTAGTGTGGATTAGTGAGATAATACAGAGGGTAAAGTGCTTTCCATAACAGCAGTTCAGCTGAGTCAAACCCCAGCACCACATATGGTCCTCTGAGCACCATGAGTTTTTTGCTGATAGCCCTATGTAACAAGGCTTTTGACCCCATCCCCATCCACAAGTAAGTCCCTTTCTTCGGAAGTTGGCCCTCATGGATCAATTTATAGCTTGTTGATAAATGGAATACAGTTTTTTGTTTGTTCTGTTTTGCTTCTGGGGACCACACCTTTTGACTCTCAGAAATCACTCCTGGCTCTGGAGACCATATGGGATGTAGGAGAATAGAACCAAGGTCCATCTTAGATAGGCCGCATGCAAGGCAAAGGCCTTACCGCTGTGCTATCATTCTGGCCCAGTGGAATACAGTTTTGTTTTGCTTTATTTCAATTGTGTGGTCTCGCCATTCAACTCCAGACCCTAACTTTTTTTTTTTTTTTTTTGAGTCTCATCCGCAGCACTCAGGGGTTACTCCTGGCTCTATGCTCAGAAATCGCTCCTGGCAGGCTCGGGGAACCATATGGGATGCCGGGATAGAAACCACTGACCTTCTGCATGCAAGGCAAATGCCTTACCTCCATGCTATCTCCCCTGCCCTAACTTTCACCTGCAAAAGTCAACTTTAAGTTCCAATAAAGCTAGGTAATATATTAACACTTTCTTGGAATAGGGAGTATGTCTGAGTCACACACAAAGTGCTGAGAGCATATGCCTAGCTTGGCGCTCAGTCTTAAATTCTGGCTTAAGGTACAGGAATCATATCCAGGGCTTCACGCATGCAAGCATATTGCTTTATAATGGGTCATCTTTCTGACCCAGTACGAGTTATATAAGTTGAAAAACTGTCATTTTAAGTTACGTCTAAATATTATTTAAAAAGTGTGGCACTTAGAGGAAATCAAAATTATATTTATAGATTTTTGATCCCCCTACATAAAATATTGGTCTTATTAGCTTATCTATATATTACATTTCAGGATAATAGAATAGCAAAATTAACTTGTAAAGATAAAAAGGGAAATTTTCAGCTTTGATAAATTAACTGAACTTTAAAAAACATATTTTTCTTTCTTCCTTCATTATTAGAAATCTAAGTGTAAAATATTTTATTGTATGTGACATATAGCAATTTATTTATGTATTTATTACACACATTTCTTATCACTTAAGAAAGGTTTTGCTCTAGAAGTGCAATTGTTATTACCAAATTCACCACTCAATGTACTATTATAGGTTGGCTAAATTGAAGAGTAGTAAGACTTAATACATATATTCTGGATCACATCCAGAAATGTCGTAATAGAACAGTGAGTTCTATGTTTCTCTTTCCATCTTCTTGCTCACTCCCTCAATTTATTCTGTGTTTGTGCTAACTTTATAAACATATCTAGCATTTGTATAATTTTAATTGACTGTTGGCACCTATATCCAACAACTATAGGCACTGTGCAGAGTTTCACCAGCACTGAATCTGTACACATTTAGAATACATATTTAGAATTAAAAATAAAATTAGTGAGTGAAATTATAGAACAATCAAAGTTATACAATTGATGACAAATTGCTATTGTCATTAATTATGGAACAAGAAATAAGAACTAGATGAGGTCAATGAATATTTTGATGTACCTTTAATTTAAGGACAAATACATAAAATATTAAATCAAGTCATGACATCATGAATGGTTATCATTTTAGAATTTATATAAATTAACCCTGATTCTAATGAAACCAATTAATCTTGGATTATTCAAGAAAATAGCAACAGTCCGATTAGGTATTTAAATGTTCCTTAATTCCTCTTCATGTATTTATTAACTATGCTTTTGAATTACTCGATTACTTCACTATTTAAATCAAAATGTCTAAAAATTTCTTTTTCCCCTCTGTCAAACTTGTCAAATTATATATTATTTTTGAAATTTCACTTTTAATATCTAAGATTCCTCCTATTTTGCTGAAATAACTTGACCAAAATAGGTGTTCCCTCTCACATCCAATTTATATACATTTTTCTTATATAAAAATATAAATTTACTTAAAAGACTTAAATTTTAGGCTTTCTATATAAGTGGTTGAAAAGAAATTTCCTTCACTTCACTGACTAAACTTACATCCACATATATTTTGGTAGCAATTTTGCTGATTAGAGAAGTTGATTCTCAGCTCTCTTTTTTAAATGAAATATGTATGTCTTTAATCAATGAACCAAAAAGAAGCTCTTCTATCTTCAATCTGCAGAAATTTTACTGATTCTTCAAAAAGAAAAACAAATGCTCCAGTCATCTCTTAAAAATTGCATTGGAAGGAAAAAAATTTACCCAATTTGCAGATAAAATAACTAAGAAAGCATAAAATAAAATGTTCCAATTGGGAATATATTAAAAAATAAAAAGACAAGTGTTTTTATCGCTAAAGCTAATGCCTTTTCCTCTTCCTTTTGCTTTCTTCAGTTTCTTTACCTATTGTAAGCCAGTGACAGCTCCTGATTGCAGTTCTGAAGATGAGGACAGTGTGGAAAGCCTATTCAATTTGAAGCAGAGACAACTCCCTGGTAGGGAGCACATTAGAAGACTGATGTCTGACAGGAAAGGACAAGTAAAAATCCAATAGTTCGACATATTTTTCTGAGTAAAGAAGTCTCACTGCAACAAAAGGAACAGCCAACTGGTTTAGCCACAAGTTAGAACAAAGGAAGAGAGTCATTCAATCTTTGATTTCATGAATGTGTGAGATTCTACTCAGTCAAGCCTTCTGTACAGAAAATGCATTGCTATAATCACTCTTAAGAATTTCTTTCTGAGAAATATGCAAAGAACTAGAATTATTTTTCTGGTCTATTCCATTATAGACTAAAATAATAAA
This sequence comes from Suncus etruscus, assembly GCF_024139225.1. Classification (NCBI taxonomy): domain Eukaryota; kingdom Metazoa; phylum Chordata; class Mammalia; order Eulipotyphla; family Soricidae; genus Suncus; species Suncus etruscus. Next base: position 37,944,721 of record NC_064852.1, read on the forward strand.
AGTTTAGGGGCAAGTCCCCAGGGAAGCCAAATGAATAAAAGTTAATTTAAAGTCTAGAGATTAATTTGAAAATGAAGTGTGTATGTTACACAAAATTATAATAGTCAAAACTGAGAGAAACTCCAATCATACAAATCTGTACTAAAGTTACTGAAATATGTTATTTAGAACTGCTATCATGATAAATTACAAAAACTGCTTATAAATAAAAATATCAAATAGTAAAAAATGTATCTACACATCCTTATTTTCAGATTATGAATAAATATGAAAATTTCATTGTTAATCTATTAAAATCCTTGCTTCTCAAGCAATTAAATATTACTTATAGGAAAAAACTTAATAAAATATTTTTATTTTGAAACAGTTTATTATGTATAATTAAATCATATATATATTAACTTAAAATTATTGGGATTAGAGGAAACATTAGAATGGTTAAGTCTCATAATCTGCATGCAGCCAATCTAGGTTCCATTCCCGAACACATGCTCCCTTCCTGAATATTGCCTGGTACAGACAGCCATTGAGACTTTGAGAACCATAGCAAAATAAAAATGAAAAGGTTGGCTTCTGAATTTTCTCTATTATCCTTGATGAAACAGCATAGATCCAATGTGAGTTACATAGGCTATAATATATATGAACATTTAATATAATTGTATATGTTTACATAAATGTACAATAATGAAAATTTTTTATTCCACTGGCATATTTATTAGTATAGAGTTAGTTTAATAAGAGCTATATAATTTTTTGATTCAGAGAAAAAACACTGATATTGTGATGATTAAATAAAAACAAAATGAAAGGACCAGAGCAATAGTGCTGTGGAAAGTATATTTGCATTGCACACAAGTGACCCAAGTTCAATCTCCAGCTTCCTCTATGGTCCGCTGAGCCTACCAAGAGTGATTCTGAGTGCAGTCTGGAGTTAACCCTATGCATGGTTGGGTGTGGTCCAAAATACAAACAACAATAGCATCAAACAAACAAACAAATATAAGACAAGCAAATAAAGATATGAAATGATTCCCTCTATCATATAATGTAAAGGAACTGTATATTCTTCGTAAAAATAGTGTTTTGAAAATCTAATTAATAATCTCCCTGGACCCCACCCATTCCTGGGAGGGTCTAGCAGGTAAAGTCACATGTAAATCCGCCCAAGACCCCTCCCAGGAATGGGAGGGTCGGTAGTAGCTCAGGTTACACCATAATGTGGGGTAACAAAATGTATTGCCAAAAAAATAAATAAATAAATGAAAGTAACAGAATATAAGCATGAATACATAATTTTATTAGATCAGTTTTTTTATTATACACACTTTCATATTGATTTAGGACTATTATTAGTAACCTAACTTCTAACTTCTCAGTTAACTGCCTCTTTCTGTCAGGTCTGTTAATTATATAACTATCATGGTGTCAAAGCTCAGATTCTCAGGAAAATATTAACCTGAAGACCATAATATTATAAATTTAATTTATAATCAAAATTTTTGTTTTTTAGTTGCACAGCTTCCTAATGCCTGCTACCCATATTACATTTTCTTGATATACATGTCACAATGGAAGTCAAAATCTCTGAAGTAATACAAATCTCCAAAAGTAAGAACTGAAGATCTGAAGATATAATACAGCAGTAAGGTACTTTACTTGCACTTGATTTATTTCAGTTTCTCAATAGCTCATAAAATTCTAAGAGTACTCCTAGAAATACATACTGGTCACTGGGTCTCTTTCAAAAAAGAAACAAACAAACAACAATGAAACAAAAAACAAAACAAAGGAAGGAGTTATATCACTTATTATTCAAATACCTATTCAAAAAAAGACTAGATGACTTGAATTCAATGTGCCCACTACTAACTTGTATTTCTCTAGATACTCTCTAGAAAACAATATAAGAAATTATGATAGGCCTTTTGAGTATGCTCATAGAACTATGGTAATTTATTAAAAATCACCTGGTCATTCTGATTTTTAAACAAAATTAAATGTTTTCAAATTTTGTGGATGATCAACTAAATAATATATTAAGTGACTAGTAGATAAAAAACAAAGGTCACACTTTCCTTGTGATAATCATCACTGACAATAGCTATTTTATTTTCAAAATATAAAACAACTATTAACTTTATAGTATAGAATATGAATGAAAAAATCATGAAAAAAACTACAAGAAAATGAGATTGACGAAGTTTGATCAACAGTACAGTAGGCAGAACTCTTGCTTGCATGTATTTGATCTCTAGCACCCAAAGTGTTCCCTTGAGCCAGGCAAGGGAGTGATCTTTGAGCAAAGCTCCAAGGAAAGCCCTGAGAACCACCATATGTGGCCCATTAAAATAAATAAATAAATAAATAAATAAATAAATAAATAAATAAAAATAAATAAAGCAAAAAGCAAAGACCAAAAATAAATAAGATTTCCTGTTGTTTAAGTTTAAAGTTTTTGATTGAAAACCTAATTACCTAGTATACAAGGTACAGAATTTAACTTAATAATTTTGATTTTTGGAGGACTCTAAAGCTTAAAAAAAACAATGAATTTTGCTCTGTAATGTGCACTCTTTAAATTTTTTTTTTGTTATATATATTTTCAAATAAAACCACTAATTCAATTCGTTTTGACAACTTTTGCTGGCTCTTTATATCCCAATTTAAAGATAATACCATGAAACAGGAAGGAAAATAAAATTTAACAAAAATGAACAAAACAGAAAATTAAAGTCCTAAATATATAGCATAAATTTTCTTTTTTTTTTAAATAACATTTTTTATTTAAACATCTTGGTTACAAACATGATTGTGGTTGTGTTTCAGTCATATAAGAGGACAACCCCCATCACCAGTGCAACATTCCCACCTCCAATGACCCAAATACCCCTCCTTCCCACCCTACCCCCACTTGTACTCTAGACAGGCTATTTCCCTCATACATTCTCATTGTTAGGATAGTTCGCAGTGCAGTTATTTTTCTAACTAAACTCATCACTCAGCATGAATTTTCAAATTAATCTTTTCTTTAGAATTTTTTAAATATCTGCAAATAAATCAAATATCACACCTATATTTAATATAATCTTTATACTTTTTAAATCTTAATATTAATATCTACTCATTTGTTAGTTCAGCATCTTTATTAAATGAACTCATACTGAAACAACATGAGGAAATTTGAGAACTATACGATATGCTCAAACACCACAAACATACAAATTTGATACAAAAACATGATTTATAGAAACCTACACTTATCAGTTGGAGGACCGTACAAAACTCAGAATTTTCATTTGTTTGTTTTTTTTATTATGATGTAAGAAAGCTTACTAATGACCAATATTATGGTTAAAATACTTCATAGTATTAAGAAAAGTAGTATAGAATTATTTAATTTTAGCTTTTTTACATGTATAATTTTCAGAGAAATGTTATTTATTATTAAAATAATTATATGACGTAAGATATTTCTTTATTTTTTATTTATTTGGTTTTTGGGCCACACCCGGTGACACTCAGGAATTACTCCTGGCTATGCGCTCAGAAGTCGTTCCTGGCTTGGGGGCCCATATGGGACACCGGGGGATTGATGGTCCCTCCTAGGCTAGCGCTGGCAAGGCAGACACCTTACCTCTAGTGCCACCGCGCTGGTCCCAACGTAAGATATTTCTAAAAATTTTTCTTAAATATTAAAGCATAGAAATATTTCAAGATAATGTCAACATTTTGATAATTTATGCATGAATTTATTAAATGATTCAAATTATAGAATTATTTTGCTACTCTGTTATTTTCAAGGATTATGTCTTTACATTATCATTGCACCACACTTCATGCAAAATATTTTGTCAGTACCACATTCAATATCATGTAAGTCTGACAGGGGTCTCAAACTCAATTTATCTGGGGGCCGCAGGAGGCAAAGTCGGGGTGATCCTTGAGTGCAAAGTCAGTAGTAAGCCTTGAACATTGGGGGGTGTGACCCAAACAACTAAAACAAAACAAAACAAAACAAAACAAGATTCCTCTAGGGCAAGGCCACAAAATGCTGTACGGAGGGTTGCAAATTGCCCACAGGCTGCGAGTTTGAGACCCCTGCAAGACATTATGACCAAAACTTCTTTGTACATCTGAGTCACCTATAGAATCATTTAAAATTTTTGATTGGTAAATCTTATTTGGGATCAAAGCTAGAATTTCCTCAAAAATTCCAGGTTCGAAACCTGAACAAACTTAAGTAGTAATATTTTAACATTTAAAAATTGATTTTAAAATATAAAGTTCATTTTCTGAAAACACATCTTTAAAACAGTCTAAATTTGTTGGTACAACTAGCTGATCTAGCCATGTTTGGTTTGTAAAAGGTGAATAAAACTAACTTTATGTACTTTATATGTAAGTACTATGGAAGATTAAAATGCTATTTCAATCTTTCTTTCTAAATGCAACCAACAGAATATTTAAAATTTAAAACTGTCTATTTTTATTACAATTTTTATTTTGATCACAGTGGCTTACATATTGTTGACAATAATATTTAAGTACATATTACATAAAATCAGGGGGATTCCCATCACCGATTTGTCTGGTATCCTGATGTAATTTTAAAAAACTAACTATTTTTTAAAATCACATCAGAATATCAGACACTTTCTAATGTTGTCAGATAGCAGGTATAGATAGGATATGTGGATTTGAATTGACTAAATTTTAAAATACTAAAAAATGACTAAAATACTCAAAAATGAAACAAAGGAAAGAAAATACATTGTATATTCCCACATACTGTAAAATAAAACACAATTCATAATATAATTAGACAGAATATTGTCATTAGAAATATGTTTAAGCCCCCAAATTTAAACATTACATAAAATAAGACATATAGGAAAATATAAATGCTTTTTAGTAATTCATATGTTCAGATGAATGAAAGAATATTATAAAACAATTTTGAAAGATTAAGAACAAAGTCATGTGAGCCAGCAACAACCTTGAGCAGCACATGGTTTTGGTTCCAAAAAACAAACATGTAAAAAGACCTCAAAAACAAAACAAAACAAAACAAAAAAAAACCCAAAGTAATGGTTATAGGAAGGGAACGTAATGAACAAATTGAGTAAAGGTCAAGATTATGATAATTGATTAAAACCAAAATTCTGGCAGTAAACATCCTGTAGGAATTACAGATTGTCACATAATGTGTAAAATATGCCTAAGGCTGTATCTTTAAAATCTATTTGGTGTATGGACTAATGTTAGATTAAAATATAATGAATAAATGGGTCTAGAATATAGCTCATGTGATAGAGCAGATGACTAGCACTTACAATATCTTAAATTACATCTGCAGCAACACATTGTAACTCAATTGCATGCACCAGGTGCAGCCTTATTAAAAATACAAAAATACATATTAAATGGGACAACTCATAATATCAAACTTTTTATTAGTATTCGTATATTGGCATACTCTGAAAAATATAAAGCAAATTATTACAAAAGAATTTGTTTCGGAACAGCACATCTTGAGAAAAAAACTACCTATTATCCAGAGTTTGTATATTGTCCAAAAAGAAATAAAAATAAGTCATGAGTTACAGAAAAAAAATGATGCAAGTTTCATAATGTGTGAAATTATGCAAAAAGTCCATGTTTTCTGTTATTTCTTTTAGAAACTGAGAATTGATAGCGTGAAAGTACAAATGGAAAAACTGATCGTATGATGTCATATTTGACAGCTTGGTTAAAATTGTATTAGTCACTTCTCAATTTACTGTTTATGATAAAGCAAGGATGAACAGCTTTAACAGCTGTGAGTCAGAACTTGAGACCAGAATATTACTAAGGCAAAAACCAATTTCAATTTTATTCACTATAAATATATATACACACATATATATGCCAATGTACATGCACACATTCATAGACATGCTTTTATAACTTACGTTTTTCCAATATTATTTATCTTTTGACTCTTTTCATTTCCCTCATTAATTTCTTAAAATTTATTTCTGGGGAAGCTAAATATCTACTTGAACACTAGAAAAGTAACACCAAAAATGTTTTTTCAAATACTTTATTAGGTCAACGATCTTTTTTCTTCAGCCACCTGCAATACTTCTACCACTGCATGTAGTAACAGAGCTTTCTTCAATTTTAATTAAATTGTTAGAACTAGTCAGAGCACACTTGGTGTCCTAGTTTAAAGCTATAAATGACCTAGCAGAACTAATTAAGGAAGTGCAGGGTTTTTCTCTCATTTGCTTGTTACTGTGAAGTGAGGGCAATAGGGAGGGCCATAGAGAAAGTAAAGAGATGAGAATAAGTAAGTACTGCGGAACAGTTCATGTTTAAACAAACAAAAAAAAATTACTTTAACTTCTTAATATTTGTATGTTACAAAAGTGCTTAAAGAATTGAATAAATGTTGATTAGACTTGAGCTCCAATAAAATGTCAAATTCAAAACACTGAATCAGAATTGCTAGTTTTCTTTTAATTGGCAAAGTTAATTGTGTAATTTCTTTTAAATATCTTAAGTTTTAAATTTTATATTTTATTTTATTTACAAAAATTTTTATAAAGAAGTTTGGGAGGTAAATATCTTATGAATTCTTTCTAAAATTAAACATAATCTATAATTATACTACAATTAAATGTAGACTGGTGGTAATAGGATGTTATTATCTAAATGCATTTTTAAAATGTATATTCATAATTTTTGAACATTTTAGTCTTAACATAAAATGTTTAAAATTTTGTTTGGCAAATAAAATTACATAACGGTAACATTCATATAAAGATATTAAATAATTAGATAGAGTAGTGACAAAAGATAATTAGATAATTAGCTAATTTATGGTCCTAGAAATAGCTATTAAAAGACATAAATGATCATAAAGGAATATTGGAATCATATGCATTTTTGATTGTTTTATTTTTATATTTTGGTCATATTCAACCAGGTAATGAATGCTTAGGGAAAAAACCTGGTTCTACATTCAGGAATCATCACTGGTGGTGTTCAGGAGATCATATAGCAGACCAAGGACAGAACCTGGGTCAGCCATATGCAAGGGAACTTGCAGTACTATCTTTCTAGCTTTGCATTCTCTCTCACTCTCTCTGTCTCTGTCTCTGTCTCTGTCTCTCTCTCTCTCTGTCTCTCTCTGTCTCTCTCTCTGTCTCTCTCTCTGTCTCTCTCTCTCTGTCTCTCTCTCAATGGGGGATTTCATTAGTCAGAAATTAAAGTCCTTCTACAGTTTTTAACAGCATGCTTGTGTACAAAGCTCTATTAGGGAATACAAGTTTCAGGTGCTGAAAATCTGCTCAATTTGGTGGGTGAGTTTCTGGATAATATAGTTCTATAAACGACAATTGTGAACCCTTTTTTCTTGAAGACATTTTTGGATGTAAGTTTTAGTTCACTGTCATTTTGAAATATAAATCCTCTTGCAAGTTTCTTACCTGGTAAAATAACTTTTCACAATGATATTTTTTTATATCCTTCACTATCTATTATGGCATCAGTGAAACTGCTGGGAAAATAAATTTTTAGCAAAGATTCAGTTCCTCAAAATGAGTGAAAATCATGCCTTTCCATCACACTTCAACCTGTACAAAAGCTCTTCCTTGACTGGCATTTAGAGCCATATAATGGCTCTTATATTTTCAAGTCATTCTAACGAGATCCTAGTGGAAAGGAACTATTTTTTTAAACCACTCCTAACTTTCTGATTTTCACTGAAATGTGACTAATACATGCCACAGAATTCTTTGAAGTGTACTATTTTTGTGTGTGTAAAAACTCAACATTTTTCTCATTGTTGTGAATACTCTAAAACTCAATTACAATTTACACAAATTTGCATTGACTTATATAAGCAATTTTCAGCATATTCAATGTGTTTTTTCCAGATTCTTCTTATATCTTAGGTCCTGTGCAAATTTATCACAGGTGGCATTTTCAATATAACATGTTTCCATGCTATCTTTACTCTTAATTTTGAAACCAAAGAAGATATATGTAAAATTAGAATATTTAATTTAGAATGCTTTCCCTGATAGTAATACAGTTAACAGTTACTCAGTACTAACCACATATTAGGCAGTATTCTAATGCCTTTAAACTGATTTAGTTTTCTCAATGATCTTCTCTTTGTTGTTTTCATTTTATATATCTATCCAGAAAGCAGCTCCACAAGTATCTTGTGTAAAGTTACAGCTATATTTTGTGGAACTCAATTAAATTTCATATGTTATGACTTTGGAGTCATACAATAACCAACACTAATATAGATCCTATTAAATTATATTGACAGTATATCCTCTTTATTCCATTAATACTACTAATGTGTGTCCAGAAATTGTCCAGTTATATTTCTATGAGTTATTAGACTTTACAGATATGCAAAATTATATAATGGTTTTTTTACACAATACTCTTATCAGCATGCCCTCAAGAATTATTGATGCTGTTAAAAAAGAAAATTACTATTATTGTTTTGGATAAAGTTCTATATTTGAAGCCCGGAGCAGGGGCGGCAGTAGGGTGTCTGTCTTGCATGCACTAACCTAGTACAGACCATGGTTCAATTCCCTGGTGTCCCTTATGGTCCGCCAAGCCAAAAGCGATTTCTGAGTACATAGTCAAGAGTAACATCAGGTGTGGTCCATAGTTAAGTAGAATTTAATTCTTCATTCTAAAATATACTAATTTTATAAACAAAAATATTAATACAGTATTTTAAGTATACTATGTCTACTTATATGATCAGTCAAAAAATCCACTTTATTAAATATTTAGTTTTTATTGTTTGTTTTGGTTTTGAGTTCACACCCAAATGTGATCAGTAATGACTCCAGCTTCTGCTTTAAAGATTGCTCATTGTAGCTTAGGTGAACATATCTGATATGGGGGATTGAACCATAGAAATAAACATAAAATATATTAAATATAGATTTATATAACATACTTATAAATTTATAATAACATATGAATCTATACAATAGATAAAACTATGCTTATTTATATATTAAATATATACATAAAATATACATTAAAAAGATACATTTAAATTTTTTGTTTTGAAAAATGTTTGCTCTATCTAAAAATTGCCTAACTTTGGCTTCTAAAATGGTTAAGTGTGTACAATGAAACAAGGAAAGTATTTTCCTGTTGCACTTCTTCCTCATGACCTCAATATACTAACAATTTTTTATTACAAAAAAATCTTTTTTTAACAAAAACTTCAATTTTCCTTGTATTTGACGAATTATTGGAAGCTTATGAATTTTTTTTAATTTTATTTATTATTTTGTTGTTTGTTTGTTTTTTTTGTGTGTGTGTGTGTGTGTGTTTGAATTTTTGGTCAGACCTGGCAGTGCTCAGGGGTTACTCCTGGCTCTAAGCTCAAATATCGCTCCTGACATGCCCAGGGTGACCATATGGGATGCTTGGATTTGAACCACTGTCCTTCTGCATGCAAGGCAAATGCCTTACTTCCATGCTATCTCATGGTTCTCTTGTGTGATAGCCAGATTGCTGTTATAAGGCAGGATGTAAGTGAATGTAGCACAACAGTAATCTGGCTATCACACAAGAGCTCCATAAGCCCCATTAAAAAAAAATAATTAAAGAGTTAATGTTTAAACATTTTGATTGCAAAAGCAATAGAGACATTATCCCATATAGGGGGAAAATGCAGTGACCTGTAAATAGATTTCAATGTTCAATCAAGCCATTGATATTGATTTTGTTTCTCATTTAAAGTACTATAGTATAATTAAGTAATTTCAGACTTTGAAGTTAATGATCCATACAACTTAAATTGGCATATAGAAGTTAGAATTCTTTGTTTTTGTTCTTGCTATATTTTGCAATTTTCTGTTATTTTTCAAGGTTTTAGTCCTGATAACTTGAAAATATTTGGTTCAACATTAAATTTTAATTTAGTAATATCCTATTCTATACAAATGAAGCTATGAACTCTCTCATTATAATATGTGATGTATTGAATATGCAAGGATAAAAAAGAAATATATTTTAGAATGCATGTAAATGTTCTGTTTTGAAAAATGTTGGCTCTATCTAAAAATTACATAAGGTCTGGCTTCTAAAATGAAATTGTTATGTACTCAGAGTCAGATGCCAAGTCTTACACTGGCATTGCCTAACTCTATGACTCTAAGAAAATCATATAAGTCATGTATGTCTTATACCACCATCTGCCAATGTTGGCAAAGCAGGAATAGAAAAATATAACAGCTTAAATAGTTCTACTTGGATGGATAATAATAATAATAATAATAATAATAATATATGTGAAAAATGTCTAATGCTCAAAAAGTACAAGCAAATGTAACTTTGATGTTAAGTAATGGATCTACTTAGTCACATTATTTCAAAATATTCCATAACTTTATAGAATACGAATACCAATTTTATGATTTAAGAAGTTTTTTTATTTCTTGAGTGGGTGGTGCTTTTGGTTTTCTCCTGGCTTTCTATTCAGGAATAGCTCCTGACATTGCTCAGGAGCTATATGGGATACAGAGTTTTAACCTGGTCAGCAATGGGCAAGGAAAGTGACCTACCTGCTGTAGTTATCCCACAGGCACCTAAATTCTGTTTTGCAGTAAATAAAGTTGAGTAAAAAATGTTAATACAGGGGCCAGAGAGATGGCGCTAGAGGTATGGTGTCTGCCTTGCAAGCGCTAGCCAAGGAAACGCGACCGCGGTTCGATCCCCCGGAGTCCCATATGGTCCCCCCAAGCCAGGTGCAATTTTTGAGCGCTTAGCCAGGAGTAACCCCTGAGCATCAAATGGATGTGGCCCGAAAAACCAAAAAAAAAAATGTTAATCCAAAGTCTAAGGCTTTGGTATATATTCAGATATACACACACACACACACACACACACACACACACACACACACACACACACACACACACACACACACACATATATATATAATTTGAATAAATTAAAGTGCATAAGAAATAATTGTTTAAAAATGTGACATTATTTTTTATTATGAAAGCAGGAAATGGATGTACTGTGTGAAAGATATATTCTCTGTAAAAAATATCCCCAGAAATACTGAAATCAAGATTCCAGAACTGTATAAAGATTTTGCCTTACGTGACATTTGCAGTGTCCTCCTAAGTACCTCCTAAAGGCACTGTAGGGAAGTAGACAATGGCAGTGGTGGACTGCTGTTGAAATATTAAGTCTAAACTTCAACAATCAATGACTTTGAAAATCAGTTCTTCAAATTAAAAGTTAATAAAACAAGATATAAAATAGTTTATATCTCATTGAACAATACGTAGAATAAATGTAACAGACTGTAAGATACCAAACACATATTTTAAAGCCCTATGATATTGACAAAAGAAATAAACATTAAGACATTAGTCTGAAAACTAATAAATAAATAAATAAAGCAGGCAGGTCAATTTATTTTTCTACTTTTTGGTTCACACTGCTAAATTCTCAAATGTTGGATCTCCACTGTGTCCACTGTGACACTGTTCTCAAACTGCACGGCACTCAGCACCCCATAGAACAACTGTCCTTGGATACCCTGTAGACTAGAGCAACTGTTTCAGGAATTCTCAAGGAGAAAGCTTTGGAGACAACACTCCAGTTATGGTGAAGGACAGCAGAAAGACGGAAGCCATTTCTCTCTTTACATTTGCTTTTTGGTTACTAATCAGGCTTGACTCTAGGCCATCCCTCCTCCCACACAGAAAGTGCTGATTAAAAGAGAGGTTACCTTGTGTTGCTTCAGAGGTATTGCTAACTATTAATGTTTACACTTCTCCCTGGTGCCTCACCTTGCTAAGCTTCTGTTATGTTCTGCCACTTTGCACGTATCCATCTTAAGTTGGGTATTGGATACGTTCCTCTTATCCAATATAAGCATTATTAAAATGGAATATATTTGTCTCTCTGGTCATCGGACTTAGACCCATTCTTTCCTGATCAGCTGGTGGGAACCTTCTTAGTCCTAAAAGCACTGGGAGTAGAAAGTCAAATATAGCTGGCCCACAGATAGGCATATATATTTAATTTTATTTTATATTCATATACGTATATATTCGATCATACTATTTGTAGTAGTTTTAAAAATAGACATGCTTCACTCTGCTTTTCTTTGAATTAAATTTTATTAGTCTTAAAACAAAAATGGAAAATATGACTTATTTTAAAGAATAAAAACATGTTTCTAAGTTATATAATTACCTATGTCTCTCTGTGTGTATATATTTAAACTCCACATCACTGATAATGTTGTTTTCCTAAACAAACTATAACGTAGTTTAGTTCCTACATAAAAAAATTATCTAATATCAAGTTTGAATTAAATATGTTACAAATAGTAAAAAAAATAATTATATATGAAAAATATATCTGTATGTGGAATGCAGTATTAAATGTAGATTCAGGCTTAGTCATAATTATCTGCTTTTTCTATGTGCAATGCTACTCTAGTACTAGGATAATCCCTCTGCCTTATTTTCTATAATTTAGAAAATTCTATTGTTACTCCTAGTTTTCAAAGTATGCTTTGATACACCCTCAATATCAATATAAACTTCTTCATCCGAATAATATAATAAATTAGATAACATTGCATATAGCACATAATTGTTCTTTTATTTGTGATCAAATTTAGAACTATAAAATATTACATTTAAATCTTTTAATTTTAAATTTAAAAATTCAAATTTTATTTTTCATTATTATTATTATTATTATTATTATTTTGATTTTTGGCCATACCGATGACGCTCAGGGGTTATGTGCTCAGAAGTCGCTCCTGCATAGGGAGACCATACGGGACACAGGGAATGTAACCAGGTCCGTCCAGGCTCTGCTGTATGCAAGGCAATTGCCTTAATGTTATGCTATTGGTCCGGCCCCTTCTCTTTTTCTTACATTATAATTTAAGTAAATGCTACTTTTATTTTAATTTTAATTTCTTGTCATTTGGGCCACACCCTGTGGTTCTCAGGGATACTCCTGGCAGGCTCAGGGACCATACGTTATGGCGGGTACCAAACCTGGGTCCATTCTGGATTGGCCACGTGCAAAGCAAACACCCTACAGCTGTGCTATCTTTCCCGCCCCAATACTACTTTTATAAGACTGTAATATAACAAGTTATCATAGAGGTTCTTAAAGATTCATTGTTATCAAAAGCATTTACTTCAGTTGTTTTCTATCCAAAGCATTCTTATTAACTAAAGTAATAGAAAAAGATAATTGAAATATTTTATAAACTTATTTTTATCAATGCACTATTTATCTCTCATTTAATCAGTGTAAGAATATAGTAATAACTATTTGATTTATAATTCTGACATATATTGCCGTAACAGTATATATACATGATATATATATATATATATATACTTGCTACATTCAATATATTGTAAACTGCATCATGCATATTAATCAAAGTTGATAAGATACTTGTAAAATGATCACAATAAAACTGTAAGCTGAATGTACTAATTGAAAAAAATTGCAGAAATAATAATTTAAATAAGCATTAAAATTACCCTGTATATGTTCTTACTATTGATATAAATATTGATATACATTGATATATTTATAATGATTAAAGTTTTGATATATATTGATATGTTGAAATTTATATATTAATGTATATCAATGTATATTGATATAAAATAAATATAAAATAATATAAATATTGATATGAATATTGCATCTTGACTATGCAAAAATTGTTATTCAATTTGAGGTGTATGGTTATATACTAAGCTTTTAAATGAAATATATTCTAGTTAACTGATGCACACTACCTGGTCTGTATGATTGGTCTGTATGAAAGGAAAATTCTAATTTTCTTTTTCCTTCCTTCTTTCTTTTTTCTTCTCTGCTCTCCTTTCCTTATTATTGCAGGGATCATTCAACTGCCTCTTTGTTATCAGAACTCAAATCAAGAAATTCTCTACCAATTACTGACCTCTGCATTTACTGTTTTAGAATTAGTGACATTCTGCTTCATAAACTAATCTCTTCTGACATTATTATACAGGTTAAATTCTAAGGAGCTCCACAGCATTCTCTGAATATTCTCACATATTAAAGTGCTGAGCTCTCTAGAAGCTTTGCCTTAAGCATCAGATTTGCTTCTCTGTGAAATTTGAACCTGTTCAACTTCTGTTTAAAGCCAGTATTCATACCATCTAAGACTTGGTGTGTGGGTGCAAGAACTGCCCCTTATATAAAAGCATGCTGATAGCATTTATTGTGCTTTTTCTACATAGCAATGAATGCTCTTAGCAGAAGAGAATACTGATTTCCAAACTTCTAGAACAATTGTTCTTCCTGCTAAAAACTATTATATAACTTAGCCACTTGAGAAGGGTGACATTCCTACTTATGCTGATGATAGAAAATTGTCATCATTTGTCATTGTGATTAGAGAAAGAAGAAAATTCCCTTAGTCTGCAGAAAGCCTCAGAATGTTAATATTCTTTCACTTCGGAAAGACAGACAGAAGAGCATTGGTAATAGAATTCTTGTGATTTAATACAACATATTAAAAATTGAACTTGTAATTTCTGAATGAAGTGTAAGTTGTGTGAAGATGGCCATTTATTACTAGTTATAAGGAATCTGTCTGTTATTTGAAGTTTTAATTTAATTAATGTCACATCCTTGAAGGCTGCCTTGTGTCAAATGCTATAATGACACACTATCTGTTCCTTAGATAGAGAAGACGGCTAACATGCATTTCAACCGGAACAAAATGATAATGAGAACAACAGAAGTGTTAATTACCTACACAATTGAAGTGCCTTATATGAGAACTAGTATAACAGTCTACTGTATTTACATCTCTAATGGCTATTAATCTTCAGCTGAAAATGCTTATTGGCAGTATTTAAAGCTTTGCAGTTAAATTATAGCAAGGGGTAATGCTGTCATTATAGTCCATGTCCACATAACCTTAATCTAACAAGTCAAAATTTAGAAAGTATTATACTCATTTAAATTCACTGTATCGGTATGTAACAATGCCATTCATGATATAAAATATTATTCACAGTTTTAATATACTATTTTATATAAAGTATTAAAGATCCTATATGTAACCTATATTTTGGACTCTACAAAAGATAAAAACAATTCTCAAAATCACTTGAAATATTTAGATATAAATATAGTTTTATATTATTAAGCAGTACATTTAGAAAAAAGTATATTTTATTAATCTATTTAAAAATGAAATAAATGCATGATATAGCTAATGATTTCAAGTCCCTTTAAAACCAGTGTGCTCTCTCTCTCTATATATATATATATATATACATATATGTTATATATATGTATATATATATATATCTCCCCCTCTCCCTCCCTCCCATGACCACAGACTCCATCCCACACACCATATATCCCCATCATGGATCCCATATTGCCTTATCCTCACAGCCTGGTCCCCAGGCCCAGGTCCCCATGTCCCCTCCTTCCTGAAAAAAAAATCAGTGCTTTCTTTTATTTCCACAGAAAAATCTAATTGTATGAGAAAAATACTAATATTGCTTAATAGTTTTACATTATTAAAGTTTATTTTTCTAAAAATATTTACACCATATGAAATTGTATCGGAAACATTTAATAATATTAGACTATTTTTAGAAGAATGTAGTGAGTGTTTATAGTGAAATTAAATAACATTTATAAATAGATCAACAATAAATTTTAATATAGAATTTTTGTAATACCTTATATTTAATGTATGATTTTACATACATAAAGATTAGTATGGTAAAGATATTAAATGAGTAGCTATGGATTTATTGTCATTGGTATAGAAAAGTATCAAGGTTTTATTATTAAAGTAAAAAATAAATTTATGTTAAGCAATTACAAGAAATCCCATTACTGTTTTTTTTTTTTAAAATCAGTTACATATGGGGCCGGGCGGTGGCGCTAAAGGTAAGGTGCCTGCCTTGCCTGCGCTAACCTTGGACAGACCGCGGTTCGATCCCCCGGTGTCCCATATGGTCCCCCAAGCCAGGAGCAAACTTCTGAGCACATAGCCAGGAGTAACCCCTGAGCGTTACCGGGTGTGGCCCAAAAACCAAAAAAAAAAAAAAATCAGTTACATAGATCAAAATAATACTGACCTTGTTAAATTATATTATCCAATCAATCTTATCCATGGCTTTAAAATACATTTAATATTGATATTATTGCTTTAAAATAAATGGTGAGATATGTCTTCCATTTCCAGAATGATGCAGAGAATATGAGTTCTCTTCAGAAGACTACACATTGAACCAATTTTTTGTCCAAACCATTACAAAATATACTAAATAAGAAATTTGATATAGCTTTCCACTTTGCTACTCAGTTTTTGTCACTTAACTTTCCCAATATAATTCTAGTCTTTACTTTAATCATATTTTTCTGATGCATTGGTTTCTTTTAAACAAAATATCACTCTCACTGCACCTCCAAGTACATCTAGCAACACCACCATCACCCGCCACACACAAATATGCACACAAAACTTTTTAAGATAGTAGGAGTCCTCTCTCTCTCTCTCTCCTCTCTCTCTCTCTCTCTCTGATTCTCTCTTCCACTTTCTCCCTCAGTTAGTAATATTTGGTATACATGAGTCCATCAAAAACACTGATGTATTTTCAAGGCAATGAAGTTAGAACAGCAAAACCCAAGTTTAAGTTTCTGTTTTCCAATTACATAGCAGAGAGCTGAAATCTTTTGCTCTAGGTTTTTGACTGGGAAAATAGTCAAAATCAGTAATATGATTACTAGAGTACATAACTTAACCCTACCCACTGGATCTATTTCAATTTATGTTTTTCTATTATCTACATCATGGTTGACTCATTAGATAGATATTCTTCTGTCTTCAATCAAAACAGTAATTTCACAATTTTATTAACACAAACACCTAAGTTATTTAGCATTATCTGTCTTCCTCACAGATAAAATATAATTAGAGAAGGGATTTCAGCTAATCGCAAAACAAAGTATAGTTTATTAGAGTTCTTTTAAATTAATGAATGTTGCCTACATAAATATTTTAAAGAAAATTCCATTAAATCTGTACTCAATTTTAAATGAAAAATCTAAAATATTGGTATAGTATTGGGAACATAATAAATAGTTCTAATTTTGTTTTATTCTGAAATTTTGTCTAAATTTTTGTTGAATTTTTAGTACTAAATTTATATTTTGGGTGTAGTTAAATTCTTTACCACACTCATATTTGTGCTAATAATTTAGTATATAAGCTCTCAGAAATTTCAAATGTGTAAATAAGCAATATTTTGTTAATTTTTTTTCATTTACATATAATAATTTTAATGTATAATTATTCCAGAAAGCTAAACTTAAAGAAATGCTTATAGGTCTTATTCTTATATTTTTTAAATTTTAATTATGACAACAAAGATGCAAAGAAAGAGGACAGGGTAAAATTACAGTGGAAGCCCAATCACCCATAAATAGAATTCTCGGTAGTCCCATCGATGATATCCCAGCCTTGAACTTTCAGCCAAAGAACATTAAGAAAAACAAAACTGAACCCATGTACAATACAATTACTTTGTCCCTCAAATCCCCAGTTGTAGTACATACTATTTCTTAGCAGCACACAATATAATCTAAAGACATTAGACTTATGTAACTCCTTAAACATTGAGGGCAAAGTACATTTCTCTAGTTCCATGCACATGCTTACTAGTTTAAGTTAACCTCAAAAGTTTTAGTGGGTTTTTTTTCTTAAGGATTGGAGTCAAGGGAACATAGTAAAAAATGGTATTAAAGTGGCATTTGTTTGCATAGGCCCACCAAAACATAAGGGACATGGAAAGACAAATTATGGTCTAAATACAAGGAGACCCTACTCCTGAAGTTTCCTGGCACAGGACTGACTCTAGGCTCCAGGCAAACTAGTTTGTCCAATTCAAGTCATCGTGTGTAGTGGCAATACACCTCCATTCCTCACATAGTCTCTGTTGTTGGTATCATGCTTCTGCATTAAAGATCCTGGAGTCTGCATATCCCATATTGCAGTCAGGATGGTGCAGAGCATGCTCTCGTTTCACCTCACACTTAAGGGGCACTAGAGAGAACCATGTCCTGTAGAGCAGGTCATTGTTGTTGTCAAGTCTTCTCAGTGTAAACGGAAGTCTCTTTTTAGGAGGTCGATGTCAGACCCTTGGTAGTGTCTTTCCTGGTAGAGGACTGCATGAATGTTTTAACCAAGAATACAGAAATATCTTCCGACCAAGAAAATAACTGCCTTTGTAATTTAATTTGTGGTCCTATCAGAAAGATAAGGTCATTTATTTTGTTTTTGTTTTTGGGTCACACCAAGTGTCACTCAGGGGTTTACTCCTGGCTCTACACTCAGAAATCTCTCCTGGCAGGCTCAGGGGACCATATGGATGCCGGTATTCGAATCACTGTTGTTCTTCATGCAAGGCAAATGCCTTACCTCCATGCTATCTCTCCAACCCCAAGGGCATTTTTATAATATTTAGTTAACTTGGAGCTAATAGTAGTTTTCTAGAGTAAATATATATCACATGAAGCCTTTCCTCTAGGTAATATACAAGAGAAGAAGTTAGCACCATAGAGATTTTTAAACCAATGGAGGGCACAAGAATTTCTATTGATATAATACAAAAATAATAAAACAAACATACATCTGAAGAGCAAAGACTAAAGGTACATGCATTTAAATGTTCATACTAATATAGAAATTGCTGATTCTCCGGCCTCATAAATCCCTAATCTATTTTCAGCTTTCTGCTTGACACATGGCAATCTACTCTTTACAAGGCATTTTACAGGCTAATGGATTATGCTAATAAATTTCTTAAAGTATAAGCAGAAATCATACACATAAATTTATATATCATCAAAAATATTTTTACAAGCTTACTGATAATTTTTCAAAAGAGTAAATAATATTAACTAAATAACAATTGGAGTAATGACATAAGTATCAGAATCATATCACCTCACTCTATTCCTGACTTCTTTTAAAAGAGTTATATACAGAAATTCTGTATATCATTATAGTCCAACACCATTAAGTGCCAAAGACTCTCCAATACTGTTGCTTCACACCACCAAATGGTTCATTACCTCCTTCCATCATTGCTTGGTAATCTGAAATTTAAAATCTGAGGCCAAGAATTTGTCATTAGTCAATTATATTTCCTCATATTATTTATCTACATATCAAAGATTTATTATATCAACCTGCACTTTTTCTTTCTTCTCTAACTTATTGTTAAACATGATATCCTTATGTTCCATATGCTTTTGTGAACTGCAAGATTTTTATTTAAATATTACTCCATTGTGTTTATATACCACAATTCATTTACCCCTTTTCTGTGAATATACAAAGGGTTGTTTCAATATCCAGTTATTATACTAAAAGCTGAAATGAATATTAATGTGCATATATCTTTTCAAATTAATATTTCTGGCCTTGGTGAATAGATAGCCAAAGTGATAAAATTTCTGTGACATATGGTAACACTATTTGCTTTTATTAAGGTATCTATGCTGTTATTCACTGAAGCTAAATGAGACAAAATTCTGACCTACAGTGAATGAGGATACATTTTAAACTTCATTCTCTGCAGACTGGTTTTTTCAAACTTTTTGATTTGGCATTATACTAGTTAAAGATGCTTTTTCATTGTCTTAATTTAGTGACAATAAACATTTTATATGCCTACACATTTATCTTTTATCTTATTTGATGGGAATATTTGTCAATTTTTGAGGTTGAGAAGTTATGGTGCCCTCATAAAGTTATAGCTTTTAGTGTTATATCAAATATTTCACATGAAAAACTAAGCTGAGAATACTTGTTTGTGATCATGTCATTTAAAATTTATAGTATAAATTTATTTTAAATTAAGTATCTTACAAAAATCAATTAATGGATAATCAAGAATATAAAAGTAGACATGATAAAAATAATTATGGATTTCTATGACTTAACCAATCTCAACATTTTTTCTAAGTTGATGGAGTTTAGTATGAACTCCTATCAGTTTATCAATCTCTTTTTCAGAGATAGATTATTAAAATAAAATTATTTTATTGATAAATTATCACAATATAGTTACCTCGGTCCATCATAAATATCTCAAATAGCACAATTCTATTTAAGTTCTCCTATGTATATACTTTGATTAAAATTATATTTGATATTCTTATAATCAAGTGTCATAGCATCTGAATAAAAACATGTTAATTAATTTTGTTTTGAAATAATTATATATTATTGAATATATATGATTCATTGCACAAATATAAAATCTTAGTTTTCTAACATAATAGCAATATAAGATTAGAATAGCTTTAATTTGATTATGATTAAAGAACTTGTTCTCAGAGCATTTTAAAATAATGATTATGTAACCATCATTTGGCTTTTCTAGAAGCTAGTTCATTAACTTTGTTTTTCAAATGTTTTTCTAGATAAATGTTAGAAGCAAATATTTAAATGATTTTATATATAAACAACAATGAAAGCTGACTTGCTCAAATGCATAAATATTTTATATTTTTAGTTAAAAATAACTTCTAAATGAATTATCTAGTCATGGCCATTTCAGTAACCAATTTTCTCTTTGATGTTAAAAGTGAGCAGTTATTTTGCTATATGCTCAAACCTTGACAACTATCTAGGTACATTAACAATTAAAAAATAAGCATGCTAGTCTTAAAGAATAAACCAAGTGAATTTTATTTTGAAGGGAATTATAAATATATGAAAGATATCTTTAGTCTTAAAAAAGTTATACTCTAGGCAAATTCTTTCAGAAACATATCTAAATTCAGAGAAGAATGTCTTCTAGATAAACATGCTGTAGGCTAAAGCTTGCTGGTAGGAACATGGGAGAGATTATTAAAGCAACTCTCTAAAAACTGTCATTATTCCAACTGTAAGGGGTAAACTCATATATTAAAAGAAACATGAAAATTATCCTAAATCACAACATATTTTGGTATCAAAATAACATATTCAATGCATGAGGTGTCTAACCAGCAATTTACTGGAAAAAAGAGCTGTAAAAATCAAACCCAATATTATATTAAATAGATTGGGAGAACAGGAATGTTGACTGAATGTGCTCTTAGTACATTTATACAAAAAAAAAAAAAAAACTCAAACATATTTTAGTCCACTGAAAAATTTGAGTATTTGATGAAGTGTTTGACCCTAATGCATTCAAATTTAATGTCAAATATATATTATTTGTTTATTTATTTATTTTTGTTTTTATTTGACTGGGTTTGCTCCTGCTTCTTATTCAGCAATCTTTCCTGGTAAGGCTTATAAAACCACATGTAGTTCCAGGAATAGAACTATGATTGGCCTAATACAAGGACAATACATTACCTCTACATTCCTTTAAACTTTTAACTTTTAAAACTTTTTTGGGGGGGATGGGGGCGAGTGATAGCACAGTGGTAAGGTATTTGCCTTGCATGTGGTTGATCCAGGATGGACCTTACTTTGAAACCCAGAGTCCCATGTGGTCCCACAAGCAAAAACTCGTATTTCTATTTTACAAAATTCATAGATAGTAGTTTATCACCTATTACTTTTATTTAAAAATGTAAAATAATAAATAAAAGATCTGGGGCCAGAGCCGTGGCACAGGGCATAAAGCATCTGCCTTGCTCACACTAGCCTAGGACAAACTGCGGTTCTATTCCCCAATGTCCCATATGGTCCCCCAAGCGAGGAGTGATTTCTGAGCGCATAGCCAGGAGTCACCCCTGAATGTCACCGGGTGTTGCTGAACAATAAACAAACAATCAAAAAGCAAAAAATAAACAAAAGATATGTATGTGTC
Organism: Suncus etruscus; assembly: GCF_024139225.1. Lineage (NCBI taxonomy): Eukaryota > Metazoa > Chordata > Mammalia > Eulipotyphla > Soricidae > Suncus > Suncus etruscus. The sequence goes on from NC_064852.1 coordinate 37,966,641, forward strand.
ATCAAAATACATACTCCAGGAAGTATTTTAATTAAATATTATGATGAGCACCACCAGTTTTGTACTACAAAAACTAAATAAAAACAACAAACAAAAAACCTCTGATGTTCCTGGAATCAGAGCTATAGTAAAGTGAGTAGGGTGTTTGCATTCTATACATCTTATACTCTACCTGGATTTAACCCTTATATGATTCCCAGAGTGTCTCTAAAGTTTAGAAGGGAGCTTTGAGAACCAGTCAGCACTAAACTGAGTTTCGCTGGAGATGAATACACAAAACAAACTAAAATTCTGAATTTTAACTGTGCCATAAGTGCTAAATAGAAAGACTATTTATAAAGATATGCATTATGTCTTCTTAAACCTCTAAAAGCTGGTGTACAAGGGGAAATGAAGTGATACATAATTAGCATGACTTCAACAAAAAGAATTTAAAGAGTTTATCATGGGTAACTTAACAAGGTGTTAATGACTGAAAATTCACATTAACATGAACACTCAAGTGAACTGTACTTAAGAATGTTCTCATGCATAAAACTGTGGATTAGTATCTATAAGAATGTGAAAGCAAAAGGGGAAAAGAAATATTCAACATATAGTCATGCTCACTTTTTGTAATTAGAAAATTTAGACATATTTTGTAATGATTAAAATCAAGTCTTTTAAAATATAAAATAGGAAAATATGCAGGAAGTATTTTGTTTGTATTTATATTGCATTTACATTTTCATTAAAGATACATTACATATAATTTTGTCCAATCAATATTACAATTTATAAAAACCTGTTTGTGTCAGGTTTGCCTGGTCTTAGGAATTTCTAACATCTGTAACTTATTACTAAGATATTGGTCTTATACATTCCTCTTTGTTTAGCACTGAGAATCATTTGAAATGACTAATTTCTTTAGATTAATTCTGAACTGCAGACTATGCTCAGATCTGTCATTTAAATATATGCAAATATGATAATATACTATTCATTTTTAAATAAACATTAGTGATATATTAAATATTAATTCTTTATTATATCACAAAAGTCCTTTTTAAATTATATTTCAATGTATAAATACAAATAAAATTTTCAAAAAATTCCAAGTATTTAAAAATATGCAGATATTAGTCAAAATGGAAAATTTTAGTATCTTAATCTAATGTGATTTTTTTTTATTAAATTAAAAAGTATAACTACAGTACACAGTAAATTAGTGAGGTAATTTATTTTAATATTTTCTTCATATATTTAAAATATCTGTATTCTCTTCAACTGTATATATTCTCTTCAACTCTATATATTTATTTGTGTGTTTTTATATATATATATATATATATATATACATATATATATATGTTGCATAACACTACTTTTTTCAGGACTAGGGTGGTAGTAATATCGTGTACATAGTGGAACAGAGTTTGAAATCTGGAATCCACCAAACAAATCCAGCAGTAATCTGAGTGCAGAGCCAAGAGGAAATTCTGAGCATTATAGAATTTAGCTCAGACTTCCCTTCACCCCCATAAAACAAAAACAATAAAACCCTATGTTTCATGAGGAGATAATTTTATTATCATTTTAATAGCAAGTAGACTGTAGAATTAATGCATCTTTGTTTCTTCTATCAACTATATAACTAATAAAGGATAGGTTCACATCTACACATTCAGAATAGTGTGAAGATTTCTAGATTTTTCTGTTTGGGTTTTTTTTTTTTTCTGTTTGTTTGTTTCTGGGCCAAACCCAGTGATGCTCAGGGGTTACTCCTGGCTATGTGCTCAGAAATAGCTCCTGGCTTGGGAGAGCATATGGAACTCTGGGGATCCAACCGAGGTCAGTCCTAGGTCAGAGGCAAGGCAAACTTCCTTTGGCTGTGGATTTCTAGATTTTTTATCTCAGTTCTCTTATATACATATTTTTTCCAACCAAGGCAATATACGAGTTATTTTAGTTTTTCTTCTGTGTTATTTTAGTTTTTCTTCTGCAAGTTCTCTTATCCTACAGATGATTTTGTGGAAATCATTCTTCATGCAAAACATAAAAATGTACTACATAGCTAAGATATCATGTTAATTTATGGCTTGTGTATATTTGTTTGTGTGCATGCATGTGTGTATTCAATGTTGGTTTTACTTTATTAAAAATAATTTCTAAATTTTAATTCAGAGTAAGAGATGTTGAAAACAGTCTTAGTGAAGATATCTGTCTTGTCTTATTTTAAAAAAACGGTCACTCTTCTTTGTTCTGAAATTTTTAAATTATCGCATAGATCTTTGCATTAACTATATGATTGTCTTAACTACAAAAGAATCAAGTGTTTGCAGCAAGTTAATCTTTCTCACAAAAACTAATAATGCCTAACCTCTCATTTAGTTTTAAGTTCAATCTTCCATTCCCAGCAGAATCTTTATTCAAAAAAAACATACTGGCATTATGCATGTGATATAATTTGAGAAATTGAGAATCATATTCATAGTTGAAGAACACATAGAAACAAACTTTTCTAGCCAATTTCTTCCACAAGTTGCCAAAGACCAAATGCCAATACATTTTTATTTTCTAGGATCTCTAAAGAAGATTTTAGGGAGCTAGAGAGAAGACTAGTCAAGGTTTTATCGACTATTTTATCAAAACAAAGAACTTAAGCAAAGCAGTCTCATTATTTCATTATGGGTGTAGCTGTCAGACACTTCCAAGATAGCTGGAAGATGATTACAGATGGAGAGGGAAACAGGGAGGGAATGAAGGAGAAATGAGGAAAGAGAAAGATAGAGAACTCTGAGCCTGTCACTGATTAAATATTGAGTTAACTCTCCTTCCCCCACCCAGTAGTTGAACGTAAGATTCATTTCCATTGCAAATAAGAATGATGAGGATGTGGAGGAACTGATCTTGCTTTAATTCTCCCTGTCATGGAGAGATAGTTTTTCATAAGTTTATATTTAAAGGGTTCTTTGTCTGCAGTGAGAGAAAAGTAAAGAGAAAACTGTGCTGTCAGAAAGACTTCTTTTACATTAGTTAAAAGGATCTATTCAAAATATTTAAATAAGCCAGTCATCCAAATAAACTGAACTAAGTACCCATTAAAACAGTAACTAGCAATCAGATGTCATTTTATCAGATGGTCATGATAGAAAACAGATAAAAAAAAAGTATTCAAACATTTGTGGGCATCAATCAACACTATGATGCAATATGGATTAAATTAATTTTTTTAGCAGTGTAGGCCTACTTAATCACAAATCCTTTATTCTGAATTTTTCAACAGGTATATTCAGTGCCCACATAACACTTTAGTCATAATAGGCAGTTCTCCCAGATATAAAGATTCAGTCATATTTCATTTCTGTTTTTAGTGTAAAAATCAAGATAAATCTCATAAAACCCAAATTGGGATGTATTAATCTATACCAGAAAATTATTAAAAGATGATGATAAACAGCACTGTAAGTTTTAGTGCGCATAAACTCATGAATACCTCCACTCGTGTTTGTTAGATAGAAGAGTAATTGCATTTTACATTGCTTAGACATTTTGGTAGTGTTATATTTTTATTTTTATTGGTAAATCATCTTATTTACTAGAAATTCTAAGCAATAAGTAGAAAAATAAAAATAAATATGACACTTAAACATGTTTAGTGATTACCATTTTTCACATTGATATTGTTTACTAAAAACTTACTTTTAAGGATAATGTGTCCCCAGTTTTCTCTGGTTAAAATACCAGAACAAAGAGGAAATTAAATAGATATGGTTATAATTTTTTTGTACTTAACTGGATGTTATATTTGGTTGGATTTTCAGAGAAATGTTGTAATTTTTTTCCTTGCTATTTTCTCCATACAGCTGCCATTTTGGGCTGCAACAATGAGGCTAGTGTAGAAGGAGACTAAAGAAACTGGATGCATTTAGATTTGGACAATAAACTCATTCAGAGCTCTTGCAGACTGGAGGATTTTGAGTCTTTAACATCAGAATAATTTCTAACAATAAAACAAATGGATTCTGATAAAGACATTGCTACTGATGTTTAAAGAATGAACACTATAGTAAGACATTAAAATATGAAGGGCTGGTCCTTGGTGAATCAGGCTTGTCAGACAATCCTTATCAGATAAGCAGAGTCACTCTGCTTGTAATACTGAAAGTCCAAACTAAAGCAATAGATGTTAGATGGATTTCAGCAAGAATGGAGAAAGTAGTTTTTTTGTTGTTTTTTCCTTTTTTTTGGGGGGGGTGTGTGTGGGTCAACTTTGGATTCCACTTCTGGTGTCATTAGGGGACCATAAATGTTGCCAGACTGAGCTCAGGATTGCTGAATGAAAGGCAAGCAACATATTCCCTGTATTATATCTCCAGCCCCAAGAAGATGTTTTTAAGTATTATCCTAATCTTTTAAACATTTTTTCCTTTCTAGGTTGTACTTTTCTTGCTAGTTTTATTAAAAAAAACTAGAATCAAGGATTTGGTCTAGCATAGATATCAAGCATGTTCCTTCTGATCTCTCAGCAACAGCCACAGTTATAATGGTTAAACTAAACTGGAACGGTAGAATTAAAAAAAAATTGTCTTTGCTTTTATAATTTCAAAAGAGTTTTTCTCTCCTTGATAATAGGACAAGTGCATTCAAAGTATCTGCGACTCATTCCAATAGCAGAAATGTATTGAGTTCTGTTTTGAGTTGCCTATCTTTTCTCTTTCCTTTTACTATTGTTGCCTAGATGCTTTTATAGAAAAAAAGAAGGTTTATGTACAGTGCTGGCAGATTCTCCTCCTCTGTCCTTTTATCTGATTCCCTTGTGATGGCAACTCTTCTCTCTTTTATCCTCAGGAGAGAAGAAAGAATGTACTTCAATTGCTGATACTTTACCTCAGAATTGATTTATGATCATTATCTCCTATCTCACCTAACACTAATGCTGCTTTATGCATAACTGCTGACCTTACTTAATAATAAGTAAGCTCTTTTATGACTGAAACCCAACTACAAACATGTTTGTAAGCATGGTTCTTAAATAAAAATATTATTAAAAAATTAACAATAAGCAAGTTAAAGTAAGTAAAAGATAAACATGACCTCTATTTAGAGTGAGTCTGGGTGGAAATAATATAGCAACATATTTTCATTGTCAATTTTATACTTGTGGGTCTGTTTTTTTAATATATGTGTGTGTGTGTGTATTTCTGTATGCATGTTCATGTGTATATTGTGTCTGTATATGTAAAATGCACACACATCTCATATATAATATCTATGCATATATAAACACAATTTACCTTTTATTATAGTTTTTACTAAATTGTTCACTTGGGATTTTTTTGTTTACATACATTTAAATAACTCAAACTAACAATAACAACAAGCATAGAATCTTCATAGTTCTATTTACTGGAATATTTAAAATAAATATATTGTATATTTATATATTTTTCTCTGATTTTTTCCTGTCCTCTCCTCGCTAAGGTTTAGGAGTCAGCCATATGAAAGAACCAGGAAAGTGGTGAAATTTTAATCTTGACACAGTTTCTTATTATCAGTTACTAAACGCAAAAACTGTTTTATGTTCATTCCATGCTTTAAGATTTCAGATAATTTTGAATACAAATAGAGTTATATGTTTATCCATTCTAGCTTGTTTTAAACTTTCAATTAATTGTATAGAAAACCACATCAACTGTGGATAAGAAATGTAATATTTTAGCATATAAACTGAATTAAAATTAAGGAATATTGGAAGAGTGTGATTGCAAACAGGGTAGGGCATTGCCTTGCATGTGATTGGCCTGCATTTGTAACCTAACATCCGTATGGTCCCTTGAGTCTACCAAGAGTAATTTTTGAGTGCAGAGTCAGAAGTAATTCCTGAAACAAACAAACAAATAAAAGCAAATACATGAGTCACAGTAATATCTTCCTTTTAACTATTTAATATAATTGTATTTAAATAAAGATGGAAATTTTAATAAGTACAGTTACCTTTACTCCTAAATTTTAATATATTATGTGATAATATGTAATTTATAAATAAAATATTATATTGATATATATAGTCTAAGTGGTATATGTACTTCATCTAATTCATCATCATCCAGGTTTCTTTTCTTTGTTTGTTTTTTTGTTTTTTGGGTCACAACTGGAAGCGCTCAGGGGTTACTCTTGACTCTAAGCTCAGAAATCACCCTGGCAGGCTCAGGGGACCATATGCAATGCCTGGATTCGAACCACCTTCCTTCTGCATGCAAGGTAAACTCCCTACCCCCATGCTATCCCTGGCCCCATCATCCAGGTTTTATGAAAGAATCCAGCTGCATATTCTCCTCCATTCTTCAGAGTTAGCAATTTAAAGATACAGTAAAGAGCAATTTTCTTAGTTTGCTTTTATCTAAGAAAATCTTATCAATTTTTTCTTCTGAAAATAACCCATGATTTCCATTTGCCTTCGGACTTGTCTAATAAGTTTTACATAATCACTTTTTTACTTTTTCCTAAGATTAATAATTAGCAAATATCCTTAGTTTCTATAATAAAAGTCAATATTAGGACATATGATAATATTGGGAAAGAAATAATCTCATTTGTGTGTCTAGTAAAATGGTAAAAGATATTGCCAAAAGTTCTGTAGATGATTCTAGCAACATTTTTCCTTCAGAGAACAGGCTCCATATTGAAGCCATCATTGTAAAATCATTAGGTGAAATGAAGTATTTCATTAATAATATGGCTTGAATTATTAGATTAAGAGATAACATCAATCATAAATATAAAAAATTCTCTTTATTTGTAGATACTGAATTTTTTGCTTCAATCTAGTTGAATAGAACATCCACCCTTATTTTACAAAATAGAAAAGTTATACTATGTCCACTAAATTATAATTCTTCTAAGTAGTGTGTTTTGGTTTAACAATGATAATATTTCTTAGGGCTAGAAGAAATAGTATAGTGAATAAAGCACTTGTTTTTCATGCAACATTTCTGGGTTCAATCCCTAATATTGCATATGGTCAATCATGTTCTTCAACATCACTGTATGCAGAAATAGAAATAATCCCCCAAAATCTCTGGATTTACCCCTCTAAAAATTCAGGGTTTTTTTTGAGGGGAGAGAGATAGTAGAAGAGAAAAAGTGATTCCATTGTATATTCCAACCAAGTTTCACCCCTAGAAAACACAAGTCTTTCCTCTGCCTATGCAGAGAGAAGGAATGATATATTAGAACAAAGGCTGGAATAATTCTGTAAGTACAATTGGGTTTGGAACCCACCAAAAAAAATAAAAGCATAAGACACACTTTGTAGTATTTTAAAGATTCACTAGTACAGTAGTAACTATTAAGACTAGAGTAAACTTTATGTAACTGTACCAAAATTTCAGATGATGATAATATTCTCTAGGTGAAGTTTTTTAGTCTGAGAACTAATATTTAACTAAGTATGCATCTAGAGAAATAATGTAAAGCCTGATTAGATTCTGATTTGTCATAGTTGTTTTAGGAGAATTGTGAAAATATCTTTGTTTCAGAGTTTGGAAGAAATACAGGATAGAAATAAAATTGGTGTAGTAGATGAAAAAATAACCAACTCTTGACAGAAGGAAACTATTCCCAATGTATTACCATGGATCTATAAAAAAATAAGGAATAATTCATTCACCAATGTGCATCTTAAAAATCAAACCTCATCATTATCTTGAGCTGGAAATATTGTGCTTGTCTCATAAGTCAGGGAAATTGCTGACACGTAGAAAACAGGTATGAGCTAAGAAAATCAGTCGAGAAAGATCTTTGAAAGGTGAATCTGTGAATAGGAAGTAGCCAACGGTTCAAATATTGGGAACATAAAACATTTCAGTATCAAAGCGGCATGTATGTCTGCTAAAATGAGATAAAATCAAGATTCAAGATGGAACCAATAAAATTTTGTTTTGAGAAATATTCTGTTGGTGGCAAGGTAATTTGCCTTCTGCAAACTGATTTTTGCAGTCTGAAACTACTTTCACCTTATCTGTGAGTCACTACTTGAGTGACTAATATCAGTTTTCATCCAGTCAAAGAATCTCTTTTCAACAATGAGCTAATGACATGACCAGAAATCCAAATGATTGTCAGATATGGCAGAAATTTGTATATGTTTTTCAGGCTTCAGCAGTCTCCTTCACACTAGAGAATAGCTTGTCTCTACTGACATATTCTCTGAATGCTAGCCTGTATTTGTTCTAAAGTCAGAATTAAAATCTTCCCTCAGTAAGGTTCTAGTAGAAATCAAAGTGAAGCAAGTTATTAAAAAACATACTTATGTAATAGCCATAAATCTTCTTAGAATTAAAAAGCGCTTCAGGCATGAGAGAGAAATGATAACGTTTGGTACAGTTCCAAATGAGATTAGTATGTTTAATAGAATATGGGAACCAAGAATATAAACAAATTCCTAGTTAATGTTAACTGACCTCCCTAAACCTTTTTTCTTATCTGTAAAGCCTGAGTGCTATCAAGATTTTCTGTAAGCCAATATTCTAATATAAAGAAATTTGCCACATGCATCTCAATGGTAATAATAAAACAAAAACTATCAAAATGATAAACCAAAGACCAAGGATACAGCACAAGGTAGTAGGAAACTCCTTTTGAATATGGTAGACCACAGTTTAATCCCCAGCAATATATATGGTCTCCTGAGTACAGCCAGATTAATCTGTAAAAAGAAGCTGGAGTAATCTCTGTACACAGAGTTAGAAGTAAGATTATTGAACTTTCAAGAGCAGCCCAAATACCTTCTCCATATTATAACAACTATAATAAAATAGCTATTATTACATACCATTGTTATACAAAGAACAAAAAAATAAAAGCCAAATATGTCAAGCTATACTTCTGTTTTAGTTCCTTTATTTTAATCTGAATGACTTTATACTTAAAACTATAAAATAATGGGTGGGGAGAACTCTAAATATTCATCCAGAGTAGTTTTTATATATATATTTTATTGGCTGCTTGGGAAAGCAAAAGGACATTTTCTTAGTGTCAGACAAAAATGAATTACACATTCTTTCTGCTTCCATAATAGCCAAGTGAGGTCCATTACTGTCATATGATTCATGGATTCTTTAGAAATTTAGCACCTGCTAATTGAACACCCACTGTGTGCTGTCACTGCACAGGCTCTAAAACAAAACCAATGACTGTCACTTGTAATTGTCTTCAATGAAACCTGCAATAAGATCATTTGCCTGGTAAAGAGATTAAGTATCAATTATTTTTCAGTATGAATTTTTCATTTCACTGTCAAGTATTTTAAATGTGATACCTGTTTTCCCTAAAGCATAATTTAAAGGCACTTTAATTATGTCACTCTATAGCTATTTAGAACCTCTCTTTTTTCCACTATATTGTACAGTCATCAAGTGTAAGACCTGCATTTTTAATCTTTTCCATATCTAGTTCAAAGCCGTATGCATTAGAAATTCAGTGAATACTTATGGTATCCCATTGAGATCTACCAAGGAAGCTTTACAAAAATACGTATTAGACAAATTACTACCATCATTGTCTATGACCATTGTTTTTCCTTTTTTACTTCCACAACTGAGTTTCCTACTAAAAAAAGGAGTTCCTGTTTTTGTTGCTGCAATAGTATGAGTTAGAGAATGCTTACTGACAATATATTTGGATCATTAGAACTCATATTTGAGCAATTTCCATTAAGCCACTCTGCTATGCTATAACTGCACTACACGTGAACTTAAAATAACACCATGGACTGTTCACAGAAGGAAAATTCATAAAAATTAAAGTTTCGTAGACATATTGTAATTCTACTTGAGTGTATTTTTTTTAGTTAATTGTGTGTCTGTAGTGGCTTCCAAATCAGTGTTCATGGGACCTGAGTTTGTTCACTTAGCTGGATATATAGGTAGAGAGTTGAGAGTTGGGTCCAGGAATATCTATGATATTGAAATATCTATGATACTGATGGGGAAGCCAAGTGGTGTTGAGAATATAATATAACTGAAACTTAGAGCTCTACTTCTTTAGTCTATCTTTCCAATCATTGAATGTCCTTTATAAAAAAAAACTATTTAACTAAATATGTTATTGCTGGGTTTATTTTTTCCCTTGCAATAGATATAAATGTTAGGACCTAAAAGCTGTAATCCAAATGCTCTGCTACTGAGCTTCAGCCCAAGTCCAAATTTTCATTTTAATTATTTTTATTTTTTAAAAAGTTATTGAGATTCTGTTATTTAAGTACTCTATAAAGTCATTTTTATATGAGTAATTCCCAAAACACATCCATCATCAGTATGCCTATCTTATTTCTCAAGAATTCTAATATACGACTCAACAATATCCTCTACCAATACCAAAAGTTGAGTGGATCAGTTCTCCCATTATGTTGTTTTCATACTTTTCTTGCAAGCAACACCTCTGCATATACTATAGTCCCACATAGAGAGTTTTCATTCTGAATCTTTTCTGATTGACTTACTTAGGCTGATATCCTCTAAATCCATCCTTGTTGCTAAAAATTGTATAATGTTGTAATTTCTTAGAGCTGCTTTGTATGCCATTGTGTGTATATAGCACACTAAAATGATCCACTCGATAGACTTTTAACTAAGTGTGGAGTTGAGCAAAGCTGAAGACATACACTTTAAAAAAAGTAGTGCTTCTTTTTTTTGGGTGGGGGTAGATACCAACAAGTGGTATTTATTGGTCATATGGTAGTTCTATTTCTATTTTTGGGACAAGTTTTCATATTGCTTGTCATAGAGGCCATTTACACTATAGTTAATAAAAAATTTTTCTAACCACAGTCCCATCAACCTAGCTGTTTCCAGTCTTTTGGATACAGGTCATTCTCACAAATATTATATGGAATCATTATTGTTTTGATTTATTTTTCCCTAATCATGAGTGACAATGAACACTTTTTTCAAATATATCTTTGTCATCTGTATGTCTTCCTTGGGAAAGTATTTCTTCATCTCTGCTCCTGATTTGTGGATGGACTTTTTTTGTTTTTTTGTTGTTATTTTGTGAGTATTTTGGATATCAGTCATCTTTCTGATACATTATGTGCTTTTTCTGATATTTTGTGTGAAAATATTTTTTTCCAATCAGAAGAAAAAGGTTGATTGGTTGACTAGCACATCATACTTGCTATGAAGCTATATGATACAAATGTCTACATGCAAATTATCTGACCTAAAATAACCACTTTCGGGACAAGTCAGACCTATATATGACTCATAATATTTTATATGTTTGTGAGGGCCAAGGGAAGAGCTCTTTCTAAGCTGTGCTGAGGGGACGACTAGTAAATCCCAAATATTTTTACTCAACTGGCAGATGGTTCAGTGGTATGATCAGGGATATTATACCAGTACTGGGAACAATCACAGGCATACTAATAATGCTTAGAGACCTCCAACACCACAACTAGTAGTTGTGGACTCTAGGTCTATAGGACTCTAGGACTCTGGGTCTATACTCTGTAATGTTTGTGATGTTATGTAGTGTCAGTGCTAATGACAGAGTCATGCTCATCATGCAAGGTATTTTCCTAATCTCTGTAGTAATCTCTCTAGTGCCATTAAAATATTTTATACTCACTGTTTATTTGTATAATTAAAGCATCAACGTATCATTTTGATACAGGACATCTGTTAACAACAGGCATTTTCATAGGATTTGAGAGATTTTTAACTAAGATACAAACATCAGCAAGTGGGGCATTGAGAGATAGTTCTGGGAACTATCTGGGAACTTGTCTTAAATACAACATATTTGGGTTTGAACCCTGACACATACATACTTGCCAGTAGTCCTACAAAATTTCAAAAGAAAAATAGACAAAGCTGCTTTAAATAAAAAAATATCCAAAGAGGGCAAGGGAGATAGTACAGTGGATAGGGCACTTACTTTACACACAGCTTATCTGTGTTTTAGCCTTAGCCCCTGAGCCTAGGAGTGATCCTTAAACAGAACAATTACTAAAACCCAAGCACTGCTGATTATGACCATCAATGATCTAATAAATGAAAAGAAAAGGAATCTTCTCTATATTCACCTAAAGTGAGTTATCAAATTAAATATAAAAAAGTAAAATATTTAGTAAAGAAAGGTCAACATCACCCAGTTAAATTTTAATTTTATAAAGTCTCCATACTAAGAATGCTATTTATATAAGATGTTTATTTTATATGAAATTTATATTTAACTGATTTTCCTTTATCTCATCTAAAAAGGAAACAATAATATTAAGTCATGTAATCTTTGTGCAACAACTTTATGATGTGTATAGCATTATCATTCACATTTTAAAAGATTTAATAACAACGTTTTGTTTCCTTTTTTGATTTTGTTAAGAATACCCAAAAATCCTTCTTATAGGCCAAGAATAATTATTCTTGTGTTCTATATTAAGAAAGATGTTTCCTTTGTTCAAACACTACAGTTTTTTTTCTAGCTGTCTGACAAAAGGTTGTAAGTCGGATTTGTTATTTAATTTAGTTTCTGTCCATAGATTCCTCCATGGAGATAGAATACAAAAAACATAGATTCTGACTTTCCTATTATTAAGTAAATATAGACATTTACCACCAAAATATTCTTCATTGCTAGTCAAAATAAAGAGGAAAAAATCACTGACTTCTTTATTATTTGCCTCAGTATATATTAAATACATATAGCAATAAATATAATGATAAATACAATTTTCATTCAATATAAAATACAATTCTGGAGCTGTCTTCTGCTTTCCTATATGTGATATCAGTTTTTGGTGTCCTCAATGTTTAGAAATTGTTTCTGTGCTCCCAAACAAAATTGCACAATCTGGTCTAGAATTTCAATTGCTCTTCAATCTCAAAAACAGAGGGTATATTTTCAATGAATAATTAAGAAAATCTCTAAGGATGAAAGCTAGTTACTTTGATGGCATTCACCATGAAATCAGCAGCAAAGTAATTATTGACATTTTATTGTTGTTACTGTTGTTGTTGTTGTTGTTGTTGTTTTCTTTTGGGACCACACCCTGTGACGCTCAGTGTTTACTCCTGGCTATGCACTAAGAAATCGATCCTGGCTCTGAAGAACCATGTTGGACACTGAGGAATTGAACCAAGGTCTGTCCTGGATCAGCCGTGTGCAAGACAAATGCCCTATCTTTGCACTCTCTCTCCAGCCCCAATACTTGATGGTTTTTACAAAAATAAGTGTCTTTAAACATTTTGCATACATATAATAGTAGATTTAAAAATTCAAACGTGGAAACTTTTGGTACATTGAGTCATAAAACCCAAATTTTATCCTCTGTAACATTTTGTCATTGGGATAAGCTCGCTAAGATAAAGCCTGATGTTAATCTATCTTTCGGAATATTTTCTGAAAGTAGTTTGAGTACATGTAGAACTGACTTTACTGTTGGAAGCCAGAATAACTCAGGGTTATTGCTCTTTGAGAAAGCACAATTCTCTATGAAGAAATGTTTATGATAATTCACTAAAGTTTAATACTACTTAGATTTTATTATTTTCTTGGGAGGCACACCCAGTGGCACTCAGGGGTTACTCCTGGATCTGCTCTCAGAAATTGTTCTTGGCTTGAGGGACCATATGGATGCCGTAGATTTAACCCAGGTCCAGTGTTGGCAGGGATGTGGGGAGAAAGGAATTCTTATCCACTGCTGGTGGGAATGCCGTCTAGTTCAACCTTTATGGAAAGCGATATGGAGATTCCTCCAAAAACTGGAAATCGAGCTCCCATACGATCCAGCTATACCACTCCTAGGAATATACCCTAGGAACACAAAAATACAATACAAAAACCCCTTCCTTACACCTATATTCATTGCAGCACTATTTACCATAGCAAGACTCTGGAAACAACCAAGATGCCCTTCAACAGACGAATGGCTAAAGAAACTGTGGTACATATACACAATGGAATATTATGCAGCTGTCAGGAGAGATGAAGTCATGAAATTTTCCTATACATGGATGTACACGGAATCTATTATGCTGAGTGAAATAAGTCAGAGAGAGAGAGAAAAACGCAGAATGGTCTCACACATTTATGGGTTTTAAGAAAAATGAAAGACATTCTTGCAATAATAACTTTCAGACACAAAAGAGAAAAGAGCTGGAAGTTCCAGCTCACCTCAGGAAGCTCATCACAAAGAGTGATGAGTTTAGTTGGATAAATAACTACATTTTGAACTGTCCTAATAATGAGAATGTATGAGGGAAATTGAGAACCTTTTTAGAGTACAGGCGGGGGTCGGGTGGGGAGGAGGGAGACTTGGGACATTGGTGATGGGAATGTTGCACTGGTGATGGGTGGTGTTAAAAAAAAAAAAAAGAGAAAAAAAAAATAACCCAGGTCCAACTTATATCAACTGTGTGCAAGGCAAACACAGTACCACTGTGCAACCACACCAGCCCCTACTACTTACATTTTAATAAAATTAATTCACAATGATTTATTCAAATATATTTGGGGATACCTTCCCCAAAATGGCCGTGGACATTTTTTTGGTGTCAAACCTCAGGTCTCACATTTACATGGCATATATTTTATCCAGCTGGTATTTTCCTGAAGAAGTTTAATTCTTCATGGTTCTCTTATATTTGCTAATGCAAGGTTTTTAACCACTGATATAATAATCACTATGAGTCCACAATGCAAAAATATTGAAAGAAATATAGAAGAATAGGTTTAGTTTCTAAATATTTATTAAAACACATCAGTATTATAATCTGCTATATTGCATTTATATGTTAATATGTTTCAAATACTTTGAAAAATCCCTTCATCTGTAAAACTCTGATTTATTTTTAATTGAAATATTTGCATGAAATTAACCTTGAGGTCTGACTTGTAATTTGGTCTTGTGTCAATTGATTACCTGTCTTTTGCCTAAATACGTTGATGTAAACCTAAGTACTGGAATAATGCAAATATTAAAAACTAACTTCAATTTATCTTGTAAACAATCTAAATAAAAAAAGGAATGCTTTCTAAGCCAAGACTAGTATTTTATAAGTATATTCCATTTTTGTTAGCTAACATGGATCATCTCAATTGTTACATGTGTAATATTTTTATATCTATTATGAGATATATGATCCTGGTGATGGAAGAACTTTACTTTGGAAAAAGGCAAACACTTAAAAAATAAAAATAGCACTGCAACAGTATTTTTTACAATAACTAATGTAACTATATCTCTATAGTATTTTTGTCTTGAACAACTTCAGATATAGCATTATTATATTGTATCCCATAATTATTTTTGAAAAATAAATATAAAATATTGAATAAAGTATGTAATTGGACTAACTCTACACCCTGATTATCTCCAATCATTCAATCCGCACCCCATTTTGCATTCAAATGTATTTTGAAAAAATATACTAATATTTCTCAGATTATCTTTTATTGTTATTCAACGCCTCATACTGTTCAGGAAAATATAGCTTTTGTGCATTAAAAAACTAGGTACTAAGAGATAAAATACTGCTGTCATTTTTTAACAGGTGGTGTTAATGTGTAGTACTGAGAGCTTGTTGAATATAAACAAGAATAATGATACACTGTGCAAACCATGTTCTGTTTATGTAGTTGTATATAGTGGTGAAGACAAGTAGTACTTTCAAAGTTTCTGTGTATGATTTGATAAAATTTACTATGCAAAATAATGATAGAAATTTTATTCAGCACTTGTGATTCAAACAAGTACTGAATAAAAAGAAGTGGTAAAAATTAAGGTAAAATCTCCTAAGTATTTTTATTCTCATAATAGAAATTTGATATTTTGTGTTTATAATTCAAGGACTTTATACTTATAGCTCATAAATATTGACGGCTTAACAGATAGCACTATTATATAAGTGATGCAGTGGTAGCTTCTAGCACAATTTAAGCCAGTTACCTTTTTTCAAACAGAGCTGATTTATTAATATAATCTTAGGTTACATTATTTTCCCTCTCTGGAGAATGAAAGCATGTGAACTAGAGAATGAGATTTCTTTAAAAAGGTCAATATCGGAAAACTGAATGCATTGAGGGAAGTAACAGTAGAGGAGATGATAGTTCTCTTCATCCGCCAACCATTCTATCATTGACAACTCAATAATGCTCTCAAAAATGCTTATTTTTAATATACATTTTAATTTATTTTATCTGTCAACAAATTGTTACTGAAGAGCTCTGACTTACACTATTTCAGCTCAATGACTTTACACTCATCATATAAAGAACAAGAATAATAAACTTTCTGACAACTTCAAGTGCACACACAGAAATTAGAAAATAATAACATTGGGAATAATGGGAGGGAGAGTAAGAGTACTAGTGTTCCAAGAAGACACTATCAATAAAAAGATATCAATCAACACAAATGAAAGATGAGAAGTTATGAAAAAATAAATTTCAATCCTAGATAGTAGCACATGTACAAAATAAAAAAAGCAAAAATTACAATTTTGGTGAAATATAAATATAAATATTCCAGTATTTTGTGTTTGCTAATATATGAGTAAAGAAATAGAAAATAACTGAACATATAGAATAGTTATTAAAATTTATTTTCTAACCAAGTTATTTCCTAGTGCAGAGAAAATGTGTATATGTATGTGTGTGTAAAAGTACATATGTATACAAGTAGAGAAAAATTTATGTAATTTTAAATATATTTATGTAATTTAAAAAAATTTTCTGTTATATATATTTACCTCAGTGTTTACTCACAGAATTTAACTATTTTGTTTAACCTCTACAATTGAAACATATGTGTATTTTTTCTGGACTTCTAATATATATTGAGCTATATCAGATAAAATTTTAGCAAAATCAACCAATATCTTCTTTTCAGACTGTTTTATTGCAGACTAAATAGCCTGATGTGAATGTTTACAGATTCATAAAATTAACTATATCATGTACAATGGAAGCTATATTTGACTGCATGTTGTAATATTATTACATTGCAGGAAGAAAATAGATTTGCTTAAAATTTTTTAAAAAAATGTTTTGCCTTACTAGAGCACACCAAAGTCAATATAGAAAGAATTCAAAGAAATTAAAAGTAGTGCTGTTGTATAAAGCAGCTAGTCATGTTACATGAGGATGGATTAGACAATGTAAATGATGCAGTATGGACAAATCAGAATAAACCATTTTGCTGTGACAGGTTTAGGCTTGTAATTAAAATTAAATACAAAAAAACAACAGAAAATGTTGAGTATAGAGATGTCAATTTTTTTTATAGCAGCATAGTAAAAGTGTTTGAGGTGGAGGCATTATAGATCTACATTGACATTCCACTATACTTAATTACGTTACTTCTGTAACAACAACAAAAAAAGCCAGCATTGTAAGTGTTAGCTCTCACTGGAATGTAGCAGACTAGAAAAGTCACTGTTCAATTTTATCCTTATTCATTCTCTAGTATTGTATATTGATTAATAGATAAACACAAGTGTTAATTGGACTAGCTTTGTAAAATCAAATTCAAAGTTCTTTATATAATCTGTTTTCTTTAAATACACTTTGAGAGAGCTCAACCAGTTGTGTCATTGCAATTTAAATTTCCACTAGTCTAAACAAACAATGTTAATAATACCATATGATTTTGAATTTAAATATAAGTATCTATTCATATATAAAATATGGTTTAACAGGTTTGAAACATAGTTATGGCAAGATCTCACATTCCTAAGTATGTTTTTCAGTCATTTTTGACAATATGGGTTATAATAAATAAAATAACTATTATGATATATTATTAAGAATATCTAGTTATACTAAAGACTCTCTTTAGAAAAAGAATTTTCTGTCTGATATAAAAACATATTTCTGTTACCATAATCAAGTTAAAAGAATTGTTTGAACAAATATCTTCCCATAACATAGACAGTATTGATCTTTTAAGTAGTACTCTCAGAGCATAGGAGAGCAGTATAATCTTCTGAATCAAAGTATACAATTGTTCATATACAACAATGAATATATTCTTTACTATCAATAGGACACTGAATCTTTTTTTCTGTTAGCATGTTTTCTCCCAGCTATATACTACCTTTTATACATTGATAATAAGTAATGACCTACATTTTAGAAACAGCTATTGAAGATTAGAAGAATCAGAACTGCCCAGTTAAAATATTTAAAAGATGTTGCATATTTAGAGATTCAACATGAATACATTTAACTCAATTCCAAGTCAATCGAGTTTCTATCTTCATAGACAGAGAAACAATGCTTGAATTATGTACAGATATATAAATGAGTTGGAAAACAGATTACTGAGAAGTAAAGTACTACTCTAAAGCTGAGCGTATATGGTTAATATTTTCATTGAAAACAAAATTAACATATTTCATAGAATAATTTTATTGGGAAGTGTTGATTCATGTTTTCAAATTTTATTAGTATATAAAAGGTAGAATTCATACTTATGCAGTGAGGGCAAGCAACAGCCTATATCATAATCTATATTTTTATAAATATTTGTGGTTATATTCTAACAGTGCATCTTTCCAAGAAAACTAACTGCTGAAAAAAAACCAATATCTCTTTTGGCATACAGGTGCATTTATATAACTATCCATTTATATATCTATAAGAACATTATAGGTAAATTTTACTTATAATTTTAATAAACTGAAAGTGTTATACCTTACTTAAATTGTTCCCTGAAATACAACTTTTATAATTGTAAAGAATGAAAATTCTAAATGAGGCCACTACTGGGCTGGAGAAATAGAAGGATTAAGACAGTTGCTTAGGTGGTAGTTGGCACTGGTTCAATGACATATATTGTACAATAGCTCATTAACACTGACAAAAGTTATCCTTGAACAAAGAGCAAAGATTAGCCCCTGCACTTTTGGGTATGAACCCAAACCCCCAAACCAAAATAAATAACTATGACACTAACTTATATTGTCATAAATGGCTCCTAGAAATATCTTCAGCTAGTAATGTAAGGCCACCATGCTGTTTTGCTTTTTACAACAGTTTAGGTCAAAGGATTCTGATGTCTAATTACTTACCTGTGTCTATCAAGTCATTGAACGGTTAAAGATCTTGCAGATTATAATTTCTCAAGGAAAGACATCTGCCTTTTTTATTATACTCAGAATTATGCTCTAAGATAGAAGTTCCCAAATATGTAAGACCTACCATCCCCATTATATATACATACTTACATATATACATACATATATGTATGTATATATTATCAGCAAAATTCTGGAAATCTAATTAATCAACTAGAAAGCTCACCGAAACTTCGCTCTAAACTTCTATAGTCACCTTTAACTTTAGCAATTTGGAGTGAGGAGAGAAAGGAGGAAATTGCTCTAAAATCTTCCAATATCTACATTGTTCCTTTTGTTATATTTTCTTAATTTTCTCATTATAATGGTAGGTAATAGAATCAATGTTTTTTCAGCAGTAGTTTCCTCCACTGCTCCAATATATATATATATTTTACTGTGTGTCTGTCCTTCTTGATTCGTGACCACAGAATTTATCACAGAGATATAGAACTGGGAAGCACTTGTCTTAATTGAGACAATCCCAGTTTGATCCCAAGCACATATTTATGTTCCCAACATCTACTATTAAAGAATAGTAGTTTCTGTTACATCCTGGTAAGACACAACTGCACCCTGCAAAATTAATACAAAAAATGTATCACAATCTCATTAGGTTTCAAAACACATATGTTTTCTATCCTTTCTGTATCAAATAACTAAAAGGAATTTCAGAGTTATCTTTCAAAAACAGTTAATTTTTATAGAAGGGGCATATTTGATATTGATATATGCATATATAATCATTACCAGATCAGCTTGATAATAAGTTAGATACCAAACCAATTAGTTACTAATTAGATATATAATAAAAATTCTATTAGATGATATATATTTTATATAAGATATAAAATATGTGGTTTTGAATTTAATGGAACTGATTAGTGAATTCAGATGAGGAAAGAATATTAGCCAACCATTATTAATTAAAAATAAAATTGTACTGAGTTAGGAGGTTCATTAATAATGTACATTCAATATTAATTTAAAGTTATTTTAGTTATTTGTAAATTTTCATTTCTATTGGGTGATTCATTAAATTCACTACTTATTCAATATTAAAATATTACATGGATTTTATAGCTAATTTTTACATTTTAACAACCTGTTAACTGACTCTGAGTGGTGCATTTGGTAGAAATTCAGGGAGACTTAGTCCCTTTTTATGAATATGCTAATGCAAAACACTCTCTGGACACACCAATCATCATTCCTGAGACCTAAATAAGTTACTGTCTCTGCAATTCATCACAAACATATTATGAAAAGAGATTTATGTAAAACATAAAACTATTGGTCAAGGTCTCATTGTATTTGCTGTTTTTCATACCAGAATTACATACTCTGAGATAAGGAGCTTTAGATGATGGTTGGCAGTTGCCCAGAGGCTGCAAACTAAAACAGAAAAGAAAATGCAATACTGCATTTTAATTCCCTTCAGATTTCAAATAAGGTATTTTCATTTGGTCAAAGCCATATACTTTAGGCCATGGAACTAAGAAAGGAAATCTATCACCTCTGCACAGGAAGACTAAAAAAAATTTTTTTCACTCCCTTTTTGTCTCCTGCTAGTTTGGTTTATCATTTTTTTTTTTTGTACACCAACACTTTTCCTTTTATTTTTAAAATTGGTTTCTAGCATTCTGACTTCTCTTTTCAAGGTCTTGGTTGTTTTTAACTTTTATACAGTTGTCAGTTCCTGGAGAGGATCTCACACAACTCTGTGCTTCGCAATCATTTTTGCCAGTCCATCTTCTAATAATGATCTGCGTGCTCTATTTTCTCATGCATCAGTCTTTTTAGTGGCTGCTGACAACACTTTAAATATGCAGGCTTCACTGAGCAGACCTCTCAGTGACCTGCAGTCCTTCTTCCTCTGGATCCCTGTTTTCTAATACACATCTTTGAAAGCAATCTATTTTCACAGTCGTTGAATACTTCCCTTTCAACTCTTTATACACATAAAATCCAGCAAATCGTACTCTCTATAAACTGTGCAGTCTGGTATTAGTTCATGGCTAAAAATAAAAGATGCCAGAGAGGAAAATAATGGGCAATACCTCTACTGTTACAGTTTTGTAAATATGTTAGAACTCAGAAATATAAACTATTCTAAGTTTTATGTGAGTTTTTCTATGGCAGGGAACTGACACTTCTAAGATGCCTCAAAATGAACTGGTTAAAGCTAGTAAATTGTACTGAGATGTAGGATTATGGTTTTTGTTCAAAGATTTAGAGGAAATGTAGGGCAAATTAGTTGAAATCGAAATGAAAGGAAGGATATTTTCTGTCAGATTAACTATTCCCCAGGTATAATTCTGACTTTTACACAAAATAACAACTTTATATGCCTCACAGGGATGATTTAGTAAATTACCATCTTGAAGAACTTAATGATGCCCCAGTAGTCTTAAAAGGTTAATGAACCTATAGCATTTACCATTTCATTACTTTGCAATATATACACACATTTTAAGAAACTCCTTTAGAGTTCTGACAGACTCCTAGTTCAGTATCTCTTTATTGACTTTGGAAATTGCATAGCTTAAGTATATAAGCACTTTTTGTGGGACAACTATAGCTATCTCTGATCAGGGTATTCTCCTGGCTTTTTTGCTCAAGGTTCTATCCTGGTAGTGGTAAGGGTGCTATAATGGCTCCAGAATCAGAATGGGGTCTATTACAAGCAAGATAAGAATCTTACATGCTGTATTATCGCTCTTACAACTGTATTCATTTCCTGTAGAAAATATACACATGTATATGTATTTATAATCTCACAAAAACATTTATAAAGGAAACTATCAATGTACACTAAACATTTAAAATTCAGTATGATAACATCATTATTAAGTAGTATATATTTTCTCATTTTAATTCAAAAATACACATGTAATAATTAATAGGAATGATATTTTATGAAAGTATGTAAAGCCCTTGATAATTTATACAGTAAACTTACCAGTTATTCACTAATTTAACATCTAACAAATCATTAATAATGCTTTAATGGCTAAATATGATACAAGTATATATTTGGGGTTATTGTACTTATTTATCTTTGTATCTTGTTTGCTTCTTTGTTATGAGGGCCACACCTGGCAGCAATGAAGGGTTACTCCTGGTTATGTGCTCAGAAATCATTTCTGGGAGACCTGGCTCTGGGGACCATATTTGGGATGCTAGGAATCAAATATGGGTCAGCACATGCAAGGCAAATGCCCTACTAGCTGTGCTATTGTTCTGGACCCTACTGTGCTTATTTTTCATATAATAATAAAAAACTATTACACTAGCCATATGTTATTTTATTATTTTATTTTTATATATTATTTTAGTTTAGTTTTAATTTGGGGTCATATCTAGTGTTGTCTGTGACTTACTACTAACAGGGGTAAGGGGTCACTCCTGGCAGAGTTGGGGTATCATGAAGTGTGCTAGGAATTGATCCTTGTTATTACTTATTAGACCTTTGCTTCTTCCTAGAGAACCTTATCAGCATTATAAGTGCATTAAAATATTATACAAATTTGCGAATATTCTACTAAAATAATGATGTAAAACAACTCACAGAAATTAATCAGTCTACAATAAAGCGATTGCAACAAAAATATAGATAAGATTAAAAAATGGTTACTAGAAATTTATGTACTGATTAGGTTTTATATTGACCTATGACCTTACACAACTTTTCCAACAAATATCTAAAAATACTTATTAGAAGGGCACTAATGAAATCAAAAAGTTCATTTGAGAGGCACATAGAATGTAAAGATGTATTTTACCAATACCATAACAAAATTGCTTGCAAGATAAGAGATAAATTAAAGAAAACATGACATTATATTTTTTCTATGCCACAGAAGAGGACAGAATGTGAGTGAATTATGAGCTTGACATTTAATTAGAATCAATGGCAATACATAATCAAACTATCTCTGCCAGAGACCAGGAAATGAAACTGCCAGAGGACACTCATTTATGAAATAGAGAACTTTGTCCCCTCATACCAATTATTCTACTTTGATCTGTAATTGGGGGGGGGGTAAATGAGAATGAGAGAAAAATAGAAAAATAATAAAAAAGACTTTTTAAGATATACTAATAAAGTATTTTTTAAAAGGAAAGAACCAAAAAATGTAGGTAACAAGATATTATATCCTGTTTAAACCAGTTATCTAAAATATTGCTTTATTAGAAAAATACAAGTTCAGTTTGAGTGTAATGTGGATGCTCAGTGATTTATCTAAATGCTTTATATACATATTGATAAAATTTAATAAATTTGAATAAAATATATAAATTAATACAAATTATTAAAACTCTAGATTCTCAAATATTTATGAAATTTAGATAAGCTAATTATCATAATTACCAATATCTTGAAAAATAATTATTTAAAACAAGTACTTTGGTTTATAATACTCAATTTTAAAATGAAAAAAGTATCTAGAATACTTTGGCTTTTGATCATCCTCATATGAATAGGTAAGAATTAGGATTATTTGATAAAGAAAATGAGAAAAAACACTAAAACATTGTTTTATATAAAAACATTAGACATAGAAAATGTATTTGAATTTTAATGCACATCAAGACTATATATTTTTATGTAAATAAGTTCATCTATATGAATATTAGATTTGCTAATTGTAGTGTATAAATTTTTATTGTCATTCTATGAATGACACAGAATTTCAATAAAGTTAAAACTAAATTATATAGTCACAAATATTTTGAAAATTATTACATTACATGAATGCTAATAATATTGCTTATCTTATGATAAATAGCCATATTTCAAAAAGAATGAAATTGTATTGTTATATTACCATGTGCAAGACATTATCATAAAGAACAGGGCTCTGGTTTGTGCAGAGTTTGTAAAACTTCACTTACTAGATATATAACTTTTCAGACTCTTAATAGCATCTTTGTATAATCCAATCCTTAATATTATGCACCATAAACAGTAGACATCCACTATCTTGTGTATGACTTCTAAAAGAAGTTTCTCAAAATTTTCCTATGTCCTGAAATCTACTCAGAGTGTTCTATTCTGGGTGTCACCCTGTTTTAAAACTTCATACTGAAAGTCAATTTCCTTCCTTTTTATATGTACATATATATATATACACACACACTAGGATGAAAATTAAACTTGGTACTGTGCTAATATAACTGGCATTTGGTTACTATTCTGAGCATGATTTCTTCAGGCTCTAGGATCTTAGAGACATTCAGTGTCAAACAGCACTAAAAGGAGGAAGTAGCTGATCTAATAATTTGATATGTCCATTTGTCTTCAATTACTGTTACTATATGGCTTTCAGTTTCAAAATTTTCCTCCTCCATTCTATAGTAAATGACCAGAATACGATTGGTAAAGAGCAAAGCTTTAACAGCCCTTTCCTGGAATCACCACTACAAAGCTTTTTTAGATCTTTTTAGTCTACCAAATCATTAGCTATTAATCCAGCAATCTATTACAACTCGTTATAGACCTCAGATCATTCAGACTTTCAAAATACAGTTCATTTAAATGTAGATGGATCAGTGATTAATCTACTTCTCTTCATAAAGAATATCTTCATCTATTTATTTTGTAAACTAGGGCTAAAGATACACTGGAAACCTTTTATTTTTCTTTTTCCATTTTTTTTGTTTAGTTTTTGGGACATATTCAGAGATGCTCAGGGGTTACTCTTGGCTATGTGCTCAGAAATTGCTCCTAGCTTGGGGGACCATATGGGCAGCCGGGGGATGGAACCATGGTCCATACTAGGTTAACGCGTGCATAAGCAAGCACCCTACCGTTTGCACCTCTACTCCAGCTCCTGAGTAACCTTTTCTGTAGAAACATTTTTTTATGTTGTAGGGCTTGTATTTGTTGCTCTTTTGTTTAGTGGTGCTGGGAATGAAAGTGATTGTTTTAAAAATAAAAAGTTATAAACTACTTATTCTTGGCATTCAAAGTTAAATTACCAAAAATTGTCTAAAAATACAAGACTTATAATAAAAATACTATGGATATTATTAATAATTATGTGATGCCATCATTTCTCAATTAAAATGCAACTGATAATAATTCAATATGTTAAGTAGGAGAAATAATTGTGCCATACAAAGTTGTTCTAAACTATTTTGGGGGAATATTGTCCTCCAATAAAACAGATACTTTTCCAGCAAAAATAGTAAAGATAGCATGGATATAATTAATCTCTTCTTCTGGTAATTTTAACTAGTATAGACAAAAATATGTATTGCTTTTCTTAGGTGTTTCTCTTAGGCTTGATTGAAAGACTATATACAGACCATGGATCAAATCTGAGTTAGTTTCAAGTAAGGCAGGCACTATAAGCATGTACTATATCTGTTCTAAAGTCTAAAACATTTTTAAAACAGACATGCATAAGATATTCTGTGTACACAGTACTATTATACATTCATTATTCTGTTTTTTCCAATCACAACATACAATTTTAATTCTTTCTTCTTTATTCCATTAGTAATTATTCCCCAAATTCTATAAATATATTTTATTTTCACTTTTTTTTGTTTGTTTTTTTTGGTCACACCTGGCAGTGCTCAGGGGTTTCTTCTGGCTCTATGCTCAGAAATCACCCCTGGCAGGCACGGGGGACCAATGAGATACCAGGATTCGAACCACCATTCTTCCTCATGAAAGGCAAATGCCTTACCTCCATGCTATCTCTCTGGCTCCAATATTTTCACTTTCTAATATAGGTGATGAATACCAAGGACTTTATTTCTTCCCCTAGAAATAAAACATGTGTATATGGCATACATATAGGCCATACATTCTTGATTGTAGCTATTTAACTTTATTATTGATAGATTAATCTTTGATTATAAGCATACTTAGTAAAGAAATAATTTCAATATGACATTGCTTATCAATTGTAAAAATATTAATTTTATAAAATTTCATTTTTTTTTTTTTTTTTGGTTTTTGGGCCACACCCTGTGACGCTCAGGGGTTACTCCTGGCTATGCCCTCAGAAGTTGCTCCTGGCTTCTTGGGGGACCATATGGGACACCGGGGGATCGAACCGCGGTCCGTCCTAGGCTAGCGCAGGCAAGGCAGGCACCTTACCTCCAGCGCCACCGCCCGGCCCCTAAAATTTCATATTTAAACATTTTTCCAAGCCTTTAAACAGAAAAAAGAAGGGGTTTTTAAGATTAGACTTTGTGTAATTTGTGTAACATATCATAAATACTAAAATTTTAGAAAATACAAAATTGCAGAGGCCATATGAGCACTCTATTGTTTTTCTATCAGAAAGATGCCAGAGCTATGCAGTACTTAAATTACCATAGTAAGGGAATACCAAGTGCCCCAAAGTACCAGAAACTGAAAAATTGCCTTTAGTATAAACTTTACCATGGAAAGAGGAAGGAAATGGGCACTGGGACAGCATTGGAGGGAAGAATTGTCTTTTGGTGGAAGTTATGGTGTTGAAATGTTTCAATCATTAAACCTTACTAGCAGTTCTATAAATAGCAGGGTGAAAATAAAATTATATATATATATAATATGGTGAGAAATATATATGCTACAAATAGTCCCTAACTTAATATAAGATGCTTAGGTAATAGAGTTTTATTATATATATATATATATTATTATTATTATTATTATTTTTTTTTTTTTTTTTGCAGAGGAGGAGCCCTGGTAGTACTCAACCTTATTCCTGGCAGAGCAATTAGGAATTTCTTTGTGTGGTGCTGAAAATCAGACCCTGATTGACTCTGCAAAACAAGCTCTTTACTTCTAAATTATATCTCCAGCTTTCATATCTCACTTTATTAAATTTTATCTTCTAGATATGAAAATAAAGACTCAAAGCCTTCAACAATACCTTCCAAGTCATTTAATATATATTAACAAATATCTGTGGATAAAAAAGCTAAACTCCCATGAGAAATGAGCACCATTATGCAAGTATGCTGATACCCTTGGAAAAGAGCAATATAAATAACAAAACTACATGCCGACTGCACATAAATAGTTATCAACTTAGGACCAAGGCTATAGTATAGTGTATAGCATGCTTGCCTTGCATAAAGCAAACCCTGATTCAATCTCAAGTACCTCGTGTTATATCACCCACCCTCCCAAATAGAAAAAAATTGTAAATATTCAACTGTTACTATCATTATTAGTTACATTTATAAATGCAATAGAGTGTGTTTTCTAAGATCTGTTGAAAACAAAAACCTAGATTTAATATTGGTTACCTTAAATTATTAAATTTTTAGGGATATAATTTAAATAAATATTAAATTAACTAAGAAGAATATTAAGAATTATCTTGAATAGTAACTGGAGTCCCATAGATAACCAAACATAATGACCTTATAAATTTTATCTTAATTATTCCAAGGGCAATTTTTCCTTAAAGTAGTACTTAATTTCTAGTTTGCCATCCAAAATTTGTAGTCTCTAACTGATATATCAAATGATATTGTTAATGTATTTATAGTTGATCTTAGTCAAAAGACTGAGAAGTATTTTTAAATATTAAGACAGAACATTACAATTGTCTCCCAATACTTATAATGAACTTCCATAAATATTGGGTCACAGATATCAATTTTCTATATTGTTGCCAATACTCTTCTAAACACTATACAAAATGACATGTTAAACCTCAAAATTCTTTGCACTTTTAGTTCATAGAGGAAAAATGTTAAATTCTGTATTAGTTGACATAACTACTATAACATTGTATACTCTAGATAACTACTGTAGTTGGCATAAGTACATACATTTCAATAGTAGTGGTTTACAGAAGATACTAAGAAGATATTTTAAAATTATCATTAAGGGGATCGAGCTATAGCACTGTGGGTAGGGTATTGGTCTTTCACACAGTTGACTTGGGTTAGATCTGCAGCATAACATATTGTCTCACAAGCCTGCCAGGAATAATTTCTGAGTCTGTGCACTGACAGGTGTGGCCTAATAAAAACAAAATAAAAGTATCTTTAAAAATATTCATAACATGGCTGTATTCTTAATAGCTACATTATTTAATTGGATCACGTAAGATACACAGTTATAAAGTTGTAATGATTGTTTTTAGTCATACGATATCCAATACCCATCTTTTCGCCAGTGCACATTTTCTGTCAGTAATGTACCTAGTTTACATCCTGCCCTAACCCTGCCCTCTCCCCTACCTGCCTCCTCTTTGGCAGACATTTTTCTTCCTCTCTCTCTCTCTCTCTCTCTCTCTCTCTCTCTCTCTCTCTCTCTCTCTCTCTCTCTCTCTCTCTCTCTCTCTCTCTCTCTCTCTCCTCTCTCTCTCTCTCTCCTCTCTCTCTCTCTCTCCTCTCTCTCTCTCTCTCCTCTCTCTCTCTCTCTCTCTCTCTCTCTCCTCTCTCTCTCACACATCTTTTTTCAATCTAAACACTGTAGTATGAAATATTGTTACTGAAGGGCTATCACACATATCACTTTACCTTCTTCAGCAAGCAGTTCTTATCCACAGTAATCATTTCCAACTGCCAATGTCATGGTGGTAGTTCTCTGCCCTATTTGCACTCACCCGCTATTTGTGGCCAGCACCCAAGTATGGACTATTCCTCCTGGACTTAGTCTCTATAGTCTTTGCTAAAGAAAAATCTTTCAACTCAAACACTCCTTTTAATAAATCAAAGTTTTATGAAAAAATTTAAGGAAAATGCCTAATGGTCACAGACTGACAGGGAGTTACTAGATTAGGGAGAATTAGAATAATCCAGATGCAAAGCTAATGATTTTGTCTCAAATATGGTATACTTGCATACACACAGTATCAAGGTGCTAGAATGTATTACCTAAGACTCATCTTTTGTTGAGATAGATATGCAAAGAGTTTTATGTCTCAATTTTATCCTATTTAGAAAGGAAAATTAGATGACTGCATCCATATGGGATCATCAAAAAATGACAATAGATCTACTTTATAAAAACAGTTATTTGGAAATACACATGATAATCTGAGATACTCCCATTTACAAACACTCCTTTATACTAAGCATAATCTTCAAAATGTTTGTTGTAGATTAAATAACCATATCAATATGTTTTTGTTCCATTTTGTTATAAATGTTCATACATCCATGCTAAATTCTATCTTGTTAATACTTTACTTAATTTGCAGTATGGAATATTCAATAATATAATTTTTTGAAAGTGCTAGACTCCAAACAAGGTCTGCTAAAATTTTTTTGCCAACTATAATTCAGACTTATCATGGAGTGCATTAGTGACCAAAATAAATATGTGCTTTATTTATTTATTTATTTTATTTATTACTTATTGTTTTATGTAATATAACAAATATTTTGGTACTTAATTTCAAACTACTTAACATTGACATTTTCAAAGTAATATATATTAATATATTTTAAAGCATTTTTAGGATATTATGCTTTAGGAAATATTAATATAGAAAATTCTAAATATTTTATGCTTTGTTGAAAAGAAAATTTTTGAAAGTTTTGTGTCAGATAGTTGGTTGCGGTCCAGAGTGGTGGCACAAGCAGTAAGAGGGCTGCCTTGCATGTGCTAACCTAGGATAGACTGTGGTTCAATCTCTTGGCATCCCATGTGGTACCCCAAGACAGGGGTGATTCTGAACACATAGCCAGGAGCACATGTTGAGCAAACCCTGAGCATCACCGGGTGTGGCCAAAAAAAAACACCAAAAAACAAAAATAACATAAAAGAAGGTTGGTTGAATATATCTTTTTCTTCTGAAGATTGACACAAATATTTTAAAAATAAAATTATTCAACTAAGCAATTCAAATAATATACATACAAATATAATGTTATTTAAAATGAAATAAATGGAGGTGAATGAATACAAATAATAGCAATATATAGCATAGCATAAATAAAGGTGCTCTTAAATTTATTTGTTTCAATAAACTTCTTAACCTATTTTATTTTATGTAAAATGAATATACTAATAAGACTATCTTTCATATTGTTATCAAGATTAAGTGTTATTGTTAATAATTTATCTGACTGGATTTTTACATATATCATATATTTTGTGGTTTTCAGTGTCAATGTTCCTATCTTAGTACTATATAATATTTAGTATATTACTGATAATCTACTTACCATATTATAATTTTTTTTTTTTTTGGTTTTTGGGCCACACCCGGCGGTGCTCAGGAGTTACTCCTGGCTGTCTGCTCAGAAATAGCTCCTGGCAAGCACGGGGGACCCTATGGGACACCGGGATTCGAACCAACCACCTTAGGTCCTGGATCGGCTGCTTGCAAGGCAAACACTGCTGTGCTATCTCTCCGGGCCCACCATATTATAATTTTTAAACATAAGCTGTTATGAGTAAAATTTATAATTTTCTTTCATTAAGTTAAGAAATAAATACCATAACTCTCTGAAGTATTGTATATATCTTTATAGTAAATTCATTTTTTACCAAACTTCTGTTCTAAGTGGTTGGTATACTTTGGCTTCTCACCTGATATTTTTTTTCAAATAGGAAGATAGTTAAAGAAATAAATCATCTATAATTTAAAATATAATCACACTAATTATATAGAGGTCCTGGATTATTATAGAATATTCAGAAAATTCAGAGGGCTAAAAATCTTCAAACTGCATTTTCTTTCACTTTAAGGCAAGAGTGTGTGTTTGATATATTTTTTCCCAAATAATTGTTTTAGAATAGGCTCCATTAAATCAAACTCCCAATTCTGCTACTGCTACTTTTCTATCCTGCTAAAACCAAGAATTTATAGATCAAATGTTAAACATACTATATCATGTTTTACGTGAAAAGGAAAGAATAAGGCAGTCTTTAACATATTAGTAGAGTTTGAGAGTAGAGCAAAGAGTAAGGACAGTGGCTCTATGGTAACCTAGGTACTTCTCCTGGAACTGGGCCAACATATTCAACCAAGTCATCAGTGAGACTGTGTTCTTCTATTATGCCTTACCTAGCCACCCAAGTGATGCAAAGGAGTCTCTAAGACCATACACTGTGATACTTGAGGCCTACAGAAATACAGCCACCAATCCTAGAATGGTGCTGAGGATTATCCTAAGGTCAGCAGCATACAGTGAATGTGACTTAAGTTCTGTACTATGTTTTCAGCTCAGATAGAGAAATATTTCCAAATCTGTTTTTACTTAGTAAAAAGCAACTTTATAAAATGTTTTAATTACTATGTATTGATTACCCATATATGCATTACCTACCTCTACATGGGAATTCAAAATTCTTTATCTTGTAATCATGATTACAAGCATGATTATAGTTGGGTTTTAGTCATAAACAGACGAGTGCAACATTTCCACCACCACTGCCCCCCTCCCTCCATCCCAACCTATGCTTGTATTCATCTAGATTTTCATGATAGCTTTTAGTGTAGCTATTTCCCTAACTGCACTCACATTCTTTATGGTGAGCTTCATATTATGAGCCAGTCCTTCTGGCCCTCATCTCTGTTGCCTCTGAGCATTATTACAATAATGTCTTTATATTTTCTTAAAACCCAGAGATGTGTGAGACTATTCTGTGTCTATCTCTCTCCCTCTGACTTATTTCACGTAGAATGATAGGTTTCGGGTAGATCCATAAATAGGAGAATTTCATGACTTCATTGGAAGAAGTTTGGTTATTATTAGGAAGAAATTGCATGAAGTGTAACAGCAGAATATGGTGCAGAAAGAAGTGGAATTTGAAGATGCATTTGAAAGACAGAGCTAAGGAACATAATGAAGGCAGGTGGGCAATTTCAGAAAACTGAATAAAAGGTAAAGACATTCTACCCTATGTCTTCTAGAAAGCAAAACAGTTCTGCTGATGACTTGATTTTAGCCTGGTGAGACACATATTGATCTTCTGATTTAAAATAAAATTAATTAGGGGGCCAGAACTATAGTATATTTGGAAGTGTTTTTGCCTTGCATGCAGAGAACTTGTGTTCAATCTCCGGAATGTCATATGATCTCTAGAGCACTACCAGGATGATCCCTGAGCATACAGCCAGGCGTAACCCTGAACACTGCAGGGTATGACAGAAATACAATAAATTAATAGATATACATATTAAAGCAATAACAGAGAGTAAGGCTCAGGCATTATGTGCAGTTGATTTGGATCAGAAACTTGTAATATAATATGGTCTCCACTAGGAGCAATCCTTGAACATGAAGCCAGAGTAAAACATGAGCATTATCAAACAATATAAAACAAAACAAAACTACCATATTTTCTGGTGTATAAGATGATTGGATATATAAGACAACTCCCTACATCTTTGTTTTTGTTGTTATTGTTAAAAGATAGGGTTTGGGTTATATTTGCCGTATATGAGTACCTCTCTTTTAACGCACACCAAATGGAAATTTAAAAACGTAAGAGAAAAAGAGTACAATCCTCAAAGGTTAAAGTATATGTTTAATATAGCTAGACTTTGGAGTGCCAACAATCATTTTACATTTGTCATTCGTAGTGAGTGATTGTGATTTTTTTGTGTGTCATGTGTAGTTAGTAATTGTGATCTACATTGATAGCAGGGAGAGGGGGCTCCTCCAAGAGCAACTGGCTGGGGTGCAGTGATTAACAGGACAGTTAAAGGGAGACACAGTGTCTCTTCTGTGTCCCATAAAAGCTGAACAGAGGACTGAGCACCAGAAAGCAGCATACCAGCGATTACACCCTGTGGCTAGATGAGATGTGGTGCTCAGTAATTCAGCTCCTCTGTGTGCCCTGAAAGATGAATCAGGACAGAGGACTGAGTGATGACTCCTGGCAGTCATCTGGATGGGTTGCTGTGGTAAGAAGAGAGTAGATCACTAGTCCCTGAAGCTGGAGTAAGTTTTAGCATGCCATATGCTGACATATAAAATGACCCTTGTCTGGTAATTTCTTCTATCTGCAGTAGAACAATAGAAAAAAATAGACATAGGCATTACAGAGATTATACCCCCCCTCCTGCCCCTGTCTAGGCCCAGATACAATATGTTCTACTCTGACTGACAGAACCTCTTCTTGAGTAAGTATCTGAAAAATATAAAACTTACGATTACTTGTGTGGGACTGTGAGAAAGCTTTATTGTCTCCTTTAGCTGAATCATCTTATCCCTATAGATGAGCTAAATCCTAATAAATTCTTAAGCTGGTTAAACCTCATCAAAGTGACAAGTCTGTATTTTGAAAGAACAAAATGCACTCATTTTGCTAATGAAAAACGCCATGCTCAAATTATTAGAATATTTTCTTCATACATACAAGCAGAAACACCATGAATGGATCAGTATTATGTAGACCAAACTGTCTACCTACAGATCACAAGTATCAACACTGTAAATTTGTGAGAAAACTTAGTTATATAATATAGCTCACCCTCTCATCTATATACTTTATCATTCATAAAGTTCCCCCTCTTCTGAGAATCTTCTAGTCACTCTCACTTATTGTCTACAAATCGAACAATTTGGCCACTCCAGACAAACACTTTCATATGTAAAGGATGGCATATCACTTAATAATCATTCAGCCATGATGAATGAAGAAAGAGATACTTTGTCCAGGATCAGGGCAATAGTATAGTGGGTAGGGTACTTGCTGTTTACCTGACCAACCCAGACTCTAATGTATAACATTTCATATAGTTCCCTAAGCACCAGCAGAAGTGATTTCTGAGTGTAGAGCCATGATTATACCCATCACCAAATGTGACCTCCAGATAAAATTAAAATACAATAAAACCAAATCAAGACCAAAATAAATAAACAAACAAAACCCAGAAATGTATATTTTTCAAAACAAATATTTTTACAATGAACACTGAGATCTGAAGATTCACACCTAATGTCTTTGCTTAGTATTGTTCACTGATATATAAGTTTCTAATATTCATATTTTCTAAAATCTTCATAAAAAGATATGTGCTTCAGGGCTGACTTCTAATATTGCGTAAGCTTGATTTACCAATTCTCAACCAAATAAACTCTCATGGTGTCCAAAAGGTAGCAGAAAAAAAACCCACACACATTCAAAACTACATGCAGTTTTGAATGATGTTTACCCAGTGTGTTTCAATAGTTATATCATCATTGAGCATAGACTAGATTACCTTATATATATTTAAATCCTTTCTTTCTACATGCCATTGATTCCACCTCTGCAGCATATCTCAGATCAATATAATATTTACATACTCACTCCTAGTTTTTTGTTTCCAGCTCTAAATTTCTATTTTGAAATCTTCTATTGAAGCCAGCTAATTGTTTTAATTAATCTCAATTTTTTGAATTTATTCTTTTAAATTGAATCAAAAGTAGTCTTTTAAAACATTATCTAAACATGTCTTTTTTTTCTTAAAAAAAACTTTTTGATGATTCCTATGTTTAACAAAATGTCCCAGTTCTTTAGTCTGGTATTTAAACTCTATTCTAAGCAAGTGTGAGGTATTTATTTTACTCTCCATTTTATAGTTTGATTTTTCTCAATATACTTTTTATGTGCACCATCATAGTTTGCTCAGTATTCTACAGGAAAAATCAGAGTTATAATTGTATTGTCTAGATTTTATTTCACTTACACCTCTACTCATGATCTTCTTCCTTCTTTCTTTTTTTTTTTTTTTTTTTTTTTGGTTTTTGGGCCACACCTGGCGATGCTCAGGGGTTACTCCTGGCTGTCTGCTCAGAAATAGCTCCTGGCAGGCACGGGGGACCATATGGGACACCGGGATTTGAACTAACCACCTTTGGTCCTGGATCGGCTGCTTGCAAGGCAAACGCCACTGTGCTATCTCTCCGAGCCCCTCAAAAGATCTTTAACTTTAAAATCTGACTCAATTAGGTCCGAGTATCAAATTAATCTTCCCACATATTTATTGAATTTATTCTAATAATTATAGCTAAATATATGAGAGGGGTCTGCCTCAAGTGACTCATGATCTAGTAGAGAAAATGGAAAATATATATTAGTACTCAATCATATTTTCAAATGATTACATATTAAACTTACAAACACAAAATTAAAGGATGTCCTAGTATTGATATATGTTAAAATTGTAGAGATATGAAGGAGAAGACAAGACATTTTTTTAATTTGTATTTTGATCATATTGGCTTACATATATTTCACAGTAGTATTTTAGGTACATATTAACATTGAATCAGGGGAATACCCATCACCAAATTTGTCCTCCCCCCTTCCCTGTTCCCTTCCTGCAACCATATATCCTTCCCATCACCCCAGAGCTGCTAGAGTAGGTGTTCCCCTCTTGAAGACAAGACATTTTAAGGAGAATAATTGTATTTGCTTTTGAATATTTAATTTATATGGAAAAACAAAAGTTTCAAAGAAACAAAGAAAGCATTGTTGGAACCTAAAATAAAATATTAGGACATATAAAAATATTATTTTAGCTACCAGGCTTGAGGTAAATTATTTTATTTCTCTTAAATAAAGTTTACTCGATTATTTAACGTAGTAAATATCATCATTGTGATGAAAAGATTATGATGATGATTATCATTTTTAATAACAATAAGTCATTGTGATCACTTAGATTAGTGCTGAAAATCATTTGTTTGATATTGTTAGAGTTATAGACATTGATATCTTAGTATCTTATATTGTTTCTTATAACTTTTATTTTGTTACACTGATTGAAGGATGGCTGGAATTTAAACAAGTAGCAAGACAAATGGAGGTCTCTGTTTCATGTAGCATGTGCAAAGGCACTTAGGCTTAATGGTGACTTAGATGTGGGTTAGATAAGGTCATGCTTTGGAACCATTTATCTCACTTCTGAAATGCTTACTTGCTTGCTAGCTGCAAAAAGACATGCTGACCTTTGAGGTTTCTTTTTATCTTTTGTTCATTGTTAGTGTACTGCTGAGATAACAAAATTGAGTGAAATCTTTTAGCTCAGTATTTCCAATAAATTTTTTTGACCTTGGGTAGGATTTCTTTGGTATATGACCTCAGCCTTGTTTCATCTGATAGTTAATCTATATCACCATGCTGACTTAGTAAGTCATTTTGTTTATATAATAACAGGGTGTCTTTGTCACATAGGTACACACATTTAATTTTTTATAGTGTCCATAGCATAGCTGAGTACTAAGGCAGCATGTACGTAGATGGTTATTCTGTCAAAAAATCTAATGTTTTCAGATTCTATGCCTTAAAATATTAGAAATTCATACTTATTTTTAAAAATGATTCTGCATAATTTCCTACTACATATGGATTTTGGCATCCCTCAAAGCATTCTTGTGTTAAGAAAGTAACTGCATGTATTTGGTAAAATATTAATTGTCAGCTCTAAATGTAGAGTGTTTTTTAAACAATGAGTTATCAAAATATGTACTTAAAAATAAATAGTATCATATATTCATATTATGATACATAAAATCAGTTCACTAATTGAAAAAAGATATATAACAGGATGTTGATATATACAAAATTAAGTATCAGGAAACAAAGGTTTAAACATCGCTAATAATTACATTATAGTAATAAGACATTGTACCAATTTCATATGCTCACCCTCCAATTCAGGACAAGAATGCCAGCCTAGTGCAATATTTGTAAAGTTAAATGTAGCATTGGTCATTACGTCAGTAGAGTATAATCTTACACAGTGTAGTTGCTTAATATTAACTGGCACAAAGCATATATCACATGAAAAATAATAGAGTACTGCTATGTAATTACAATTCATATAAGCAATAATTACCACCATTTAAACTGGATACATTCCCACAGAAATATTATTTAAAAAATGTGCTATGTAATCAAATGTCAATTCCCAGGCATAAAACGAAGCATTCATCTTATTGTTTAGATCAGGGGTCCTCAAACTTTTTAAACAGGGGGCCAGTTCACTGTCCTTCAGACTGTTGGAGGGCCAGATTATAGTAAAAACAAAAATTATGAACAAATTTCTATGCACACTGCATATATCTTATTTAGAAGTGAAGAAACAAAATGGGAATACAATATGTGGCCCGTGGGCCGTAGTTTGAAGACCCCTGGTTTAGATGAAGTATTTACAAATGTTTTAATTTTTTCACTCATATATGACAACTTCAAGACTCACCCTTGAATTGATTTTCTATTTAATATTTTAGAATGTGGTATTGAACTACCTGCAATATGACTCATCTAAACGTTAAAATTTCCATCTTCTTACTTCTACTTATTTTTTACTTTTTAATCTAAAATTTCAGTAAGTAGGATGAAAAAGTAGATAACTGTGACATCATTCCATCATTATCAAATCAGGCCAACTTCTGGGATAATTATGCTGTTTACAAATTATTGTTCTCTAAAATAATAAAGTAATTTTCTTTAATTTTGTTTTTCTTGCTAACACACCAAAAGTTACAATCAAAATTACAATCAAAATATAAGTGAAACATTTAAACATATTTAACTTGTGCAATATTTTGTTCATGAATTTTTATACTTAATATATTATATTTCTTTTCATTATAGCTGGAGATGCATGCTTCTTTCTATTGTAGGTATATCTTTTTTTTTTGCCTTTAATTTTTTTTTTATTTAAACACCTTGATTACATACATGATTGTGTTTGGGTTTCAGTCATGTAAAGAACACCACCCATCACCAGTGCAACATTCCCATCACCAATGTCCCAAGTCTCCCTCCTCCCCACCCGACCCCTGCCTGTACTCTAAACAGGCTCTCCATTTCCCTCATACATTCTCATTATTAGGACAGTTCAAAATGTAGTTATTTCTCTAACTAAACTCATCACTATTTGTGGTGAGCTTCCTCAGGTGAGCTGGAACTTCCAGCTCTTTTCTCTTTTCTGTCTGAAAATTATTATTGCAAGAATGTCTTTCATTTTTCTTAAAACCCATAGATGAGTGAGACAATTCTGCGTTTTTCTCTCTCTCTCTCTGACTTATTTCACTCAGCATAATAGATTCCGTGTACATCCATGTATAGGAAAATTTCATGACTTCATCTCTCCTGACAGCTGCATAATATTCCTCCAAAAACTGGAAATCGAGCTCCCATACAATCCAGCTATACCACTCCTAGGAATATACCCTAGGAACACAAAAATACAATACAAAAACCCCTTCCTTACACCTATATTCATTGCAGCACTATTTACCATAGCAAGACTCTGGAAACAACCAAGATGCCCTTCAAGAGATGAATGCCTAAAGAAAATATGGTACATATACACAATGGAATATTGTAGGTATATCTTCAGCATTAGCAAGATACCCTTTACAGGCTAAACTTCTATAAAATTTGATTCGATTCTTTTCCTTTGCTTTTGTAGACTGCTTTATTGTTAACTGCATAAGAACTACAACATATGTGCCGGAGAGATAGCATGGAGGTAGGGCATTTGCCTTGCATTCAGAAGAATGGTGGTTTGAATCCCAGCATCTCATATGGTCCCCTGAGCATGTCAGGAGTGATTTCTGAGCCAAGAAATAGAACTACAACATATGAAAATAATGTTTTCTAACTAAAAAAATCCTTATAACATGAAAATTGTCATCATGGTTTGAATTTCTTTACAAACAATATATACATCTTTGTCACTGATTTACATGTGTCCTTGTTTGATTTCAATTGACACTTCTCATTAAGCCCTGTCAAACTCATTATTCATGTAACTTTGTTGTCAGAGAATATGATAATTACAAGGAAGTAGATTTAAAAAGAAAGATAAACAAGAAAGTAAAAGAAGAGAAATGAATTGAAAAAAAAAAGAAAAAAGAAAAGAAACAAAAAAAGTACCACTACAGCCAGCAGTGTTGAAGGGACCTGAGGATGCTCAGCAATTCACACAAATTAGGCATAATTTCCAACACTCAAAAAGTCTTGTCTCTTTGGCCCCAAAGCAAGGAAGCGTTAGCAAATTTTAACCTTTAACTTTTCTGAAATACTTTTTTTAGTACCTTTATTTAAGCATCATAGTTACAAAGATATTTGTAGTTGGGTTTCAGTCATAAAAAATACACCCCCCTTCACCAGTGTAACCTTTCCGCTTCCAATGCCCCCATCTCCCTCAAATTATTTCTAAGTGAGTTTTCCTTATTTTATTTCTGAGAATATGATCTTTGTATAGGTATTTAAATTTTAAATTTTATAATATGTAGAAATATATTTAAATACATATTCTCTCTTTCATTAGAAAAAAATAGTAAATTAAGTAGTAAAGAAAATTAAAATAGTAAATTAAATAGTAAATTTAGATTTTAAAATATGTAGAAATTCTCTCTCTCTCTCTTTTTTTTTTTTTTTTTTTTGGATTTTGGGCCACACCCGGCATTGCTCAGGGGTTACTCCTGGCTGTCTGCTCAGAAATAGCTCCTGGCAGGCACGGGGGACCATATGGGACACCGGGATTCAAACCAACCACCTTTGGTCCTGGATCGGCTGCTTGCAAGGCAAACACCGCTGTGCTATCTCTCCGGGCCCAGAAATTGTATCTTTCATTAGGAAAAAATAGTAATTAGAGATCTTGTTTGCTGTACAGATAATATGTACCTAAAAACTACTGTGAAAGATATGTAAGCCAATATGGTCAGAATAAAAATTATATATAAAAAAAGAAAAATAGTAAAATAGAAATTCATTTTGAATTTCTTAACTAACAATACCTCAGTTGTCAGAAATTATGGTAATGTAGAGGAGTGAATCTAAAATTAAAATTGATGACTGTATTGTATAAAAGTTCCAAGTTATCCATCAATCATTTTCTATGTACTATTTTTTAATCTCTCTAATTGTCTAATTACTTCTTTTTTGTTTACTTATTTTGTTTGTTTGTTTTTTGTTTTGTTTTTGGGTCACAACCGAAGCGCTCAGTGATTACTCCTGGCTCTACATTCAGAAATCGCTCCTGGCAGACTCAGAGGACCATATGGGATGCCAGAATTCGAACCACTGTCCTTCTGCATGCAAAGCAAATGCCTTACCTTCATGCTATATCTCCGGCCCCCATGAAATGCCTTTTTAAAGTATAACACAGTACCTACCATTTTTCCCTAACTTTCAAAACATATAAAGAAATACAATTGAAAGAGACTTATTTGCATCACTATAATTATAGTGCACCATATACTTTTTCCAAATCTTCTCCATTTCACCAAATAATTTCTCTAAATTTTACAACATGTGCTGACCATGTGGCAACAAACATGCTTTCACAGTTTGAGGAATTACATTGCATGTTTTATAAATTTGATTTCCTGAAATATAACCTTATCTAAAAAGCAATTTATTTATCAATATATCATCTCAGTATAAATACAACACAAAATACTTCTTATCAATATAAATTGATTCACACATTCATTATAACTTACAAATATACATTGTAAAATATCTTATATTTATTTAAACTATTGTTCAAGAGATTTAAAAAAATTTGTTATGATATGAAATTTTAAAAAGTATGTGAAAAGATCATATAAATATTACAGAGATATTTTTTCTTACTGGAAAAAAACCTCTGAAGCTGATCAACAATACATCCCAGGCATTGTTAAAATAATAATTATTCTGTTGATACAGTACTCTAAAATTAATTAGGACATGTTACATGTAAAACAATGAACTGAGATTTTATTTTTCATTTCGAAGAAGCCTCAGTTCTTTCTTGAGAAAGTCTCTCTCTGTCTCTCTCTGTCTTTCTCTGTCTCTGTCTCTCTGTCTCTCTGTCTCTCTGTCTCTCTGTCTCTCTCTCTCTCTCTCTCTCTCTCTCTCTCTCTCTCTCTCTCTCTCTCTCTCCTTGTCTCTCCATTAGTCTTTTTCACTCTAAAGAAACTAAGGTTTTTTTCTTGGTCATGTATTTTTCTCTTTCATTTGCCTCTTACCTCACATCAGCTTCTCTAAATTATTTCAATAAAGACTATTTTACTTCACTAAAAAAATCAATAAAAATAAATGAACATATATATTGAGAATATAGTTCTTAATGTCATTTCTAAGAGGGCAATATTCTTAGTAAATATTTTAATTAAAAACCTCTTTAAGTTCTCCCTATTTGTAAATTATCAGAAAATTAGGTCTTGATTGCAGGAATCAGAAAATAACTACAGTGCTCGCTTCGGCAGCACATATACTAAAAATTGGAACGATACAGAGAAGATTAGCATGGCCCCTGAGCAAGGATGACACGCAAATTCGTGAAGCGTTCCATATTTAAAAAAAAAAAAGAAAAGAAAATAACTACAAATATTATACCGATGAACATTATTTTAGTTTAATAAATTTGTTTTTGTGGGTCTTGGTGCGGACTCCTGGCTCTATACTTAGGGATCATTCCTTGCAGGCTCTGGGGACCATATAAATGCCAGAGATTGAACCAGAGTAAGCTTTATGTATTAATGCTTTGACTTCTTGAATAGATTTATCTTATTCATTTAAATTTATATCAAAATCTGTATTCAACAAAATATAAACTCATTAGCTAAATATTTAGCAAATTGAGAAAATCAGCGGTTATACCCTAATTTCCCTGGAATGCACCCTGTCTACTCCTCATCATGTTTAATTTTAAAATGCTTCATTGAAAGATCAGGACACAAGATAAATCAATTCTATAACTCTATTTGAATCTCAAAGATTTTCACTTATTTAGATAAACTATCATTTTATAGGACAATACCAGTTACATCACCTGTAGACTGACATATCCTAATCTTTCATTTAAGGAAAATGGCACATTCTCCACTGTCTTTCTGAATCATTTAATTTTCAGAAAATTTCCTCAAAACCTTTTATTATGATTTTGGGCACTCATAAATAATTAACAAGTATTTTAAATTAAGATGTCATTTTTTCTTCAATATTTTATTATTTAATAATTGCCACAAAATTGTCTTCCAATGTATTTTATAATTCATATAAAACTTCAAATCTATTTAAAATAAGAATATCATAAATTCATTAATGCTATTATGTAGATAACCATGCTCCTGTCATTTATTTCTCACTGAAAAATATTATATCATTGCTATCAAGGAAACCAATTAGGCCTGAAGGAAAAGGATCTATTTTATTCCTTAAAATTTTACTAAATCCATAGGTTCATGGCATAAATTATCTGGAGTATAAAATGACAATTACAACATTCCTAAGCACTTGTCCTTTTGTGTCCAAAGGTCTAGCCTTGCTGCATGTCTGAGTAATAGCAATAATTACATTATGAGTATTTGAATCTACTCATAATGTTTTTCTCAAAGTATTTTTTTCAATTATTTTCTCAAAGTATTTTAAATTATGTTTCTCGAGAGCAGACTAATATTTGAAAGAGTTTTCTCAAGAAGATACTAATTATTTTCTAGTGCTACGAATGCTAGCAATTGATAAGTTATCTGAACTCATATAAATTTAATTCTCATATATAAACATTTACCAAATAGTATCTGTCTCTTATTGCTCATAAGTATGTTTATAGAATGCATAAAATTTGGAGCATGATAAACAAGGAAGTAAGCATATTTTATTTCTCAATAAAAGTCCTTTTACACCAAATAGAACAGAATAATATATCAATGTTTAGTCTAGTAGAGATAATATAAATAAATTATGCTGAATAAAGCCTAATATACATTGTGAATATTAAACCATACATATATAAATATCTGAGTAGAGAAATAATTATTTAAGTTAAAACCATTTATATATTTATACAGCATTTTGTTTCATCTAAAACAAAAATTTCATATAAATGTTTAAAAAACTTCAAAACTAAATTAAAAGAATTGTATAATACTTGTAGAAATGATCCTAAGGGACATTTGGGATAATCTGATGTGTTGGGCCTTGCTTTGTATATTGATCCAGATTTTACCCTAGAACCATATAGGATCTGCAAGCTCATGGCAGGAGTAATTCCTGAGAGCAGAACTCGGAGTAAGCCCTGAGCACTGTCAGGTATGGCTCAAACCAAACCAAACCAAAAAGAATTTAAACATAATGAATGAATTACTAAATGATATTATTTAGTAAATGTTTGAAAAAAGGAGAAGAAAAAATGTAGTATTTTTAGAAAAAAAGAAAAATAAGACCAAAGCAAGTTATTAAATGAATTTTTAAAAAAATATGTATATAAATAAGTTATGGGGATTAGTAAAGATGCATGCCTTTACCTGGGGAACATCAAGATTATATTACTTAGGATAGTTTAGTATTAATGAGGGTATATTACAAGTTTAAAATTACTAGTGTTGAGCTAGGATAATAGTATAGCAGGTAGGGAGTATGCTTTGCACTGGCAAAACCAGGTTCAAGTCACTGGCATATGCTATATGGTCCCCCAAACATTGCCAGGAGTGATTTCTAAATGCCATCATGAGTAATCCCTGACCACCACTGGGTGTGGCCCCCAAATCAATCAATACAAATAAGACTATTTGCTCCATGTGAAATTACAAAAAACATGACTGCTTCCCTTCTGATACGTATTTTTTTCTATATCTGAAAATGTCAACTTTAAGGATTCGAGAATGAGACATGAAAAACTATGTGCTTCTTAAAGAATTACAATGTAGAGAAATACAATGTTATTGCATAAAAGTTTGATAACTAAGAAAGTCTAGCTTGTAAAATATTAAGGTAGCTGGTGTCCGGATTTAATGAAAAATTAAGCATTAATTCAAGAATATCAAAGGAAAGAGTTGTGAAGGAGACTGGCTAACAAAAAGAATAATAAGGCATCACATAGTCATCATTT
This sequence comes from Suncus etruscus, assembly GCF_024139225.1. Lineage (NCBI taxonomy): Eukaryota > Metazoa > Chordata > Mammalia > Eulipotyphla > Soricidae > Suncus > Suncus etruscus. The sequence goes on from NC_064852.1 coordinate 38,010,496, forward strand.
CTCATATGGGCATATTCAAGTAGAACAAGTATATATCTTTAAAAAGTGTCTCACGATTTTCATAGTCATTGAGAAAAATCCCAGGATAGTAGTATCCCTTAGTTAGTTCAGGGACCATCCTGCTGCCATTTTAAAATTAGCCTGCCATTATTTTCTTTTATTTGTTGGTCTTTTATTTATCTTAAAATAAGTATCATTTTGGGGTGCTGAGTGATAAGCACTGCGATAGGGCTTTTGCCTTGCACACGGCTGACCCAGGACAGAATTGGATTCAATTTCGGATCCAAGATAGGAGCGATTTCTGAGCATACAGCCAGGAGTAAACCTTGAGCATCACCAAGTGTGGCCCAAAAATTAAGGAAAAAAACCCTCCATTTTAAATAATTTATTTCTGGGGGCCAAACTGAAAAGACTGTGTAGGGGATTTTTCCTGGCACATAGGTGACCTGGGTTAATTTCTCAGCATCTCTTATGGTTTCCCAAGCACCATAAGGAGTGATGGCTGAGTACAGAACTAGGATTAATCCCTGAGCAGCTGCGGGTGTAACCCAAAAACAAAACAAAACAAAATATCATTTTACTGACCTGTAAACTTTTTAAGAGTGAATTTCTGGAAGGAAAATATTTATCTTTATTCTGATCTCATAGACAAATGTGAAGTGAAATCAGTAGTTACAAGATTATGAACAGATCTCATTGTTTTAGTTCAGTTGAATGCAAGGAAATTGCCCCGCCAGCTGGATTATCAAACCACCCCTCAGGAAATTTTTTTTGTACAGATAGACTTTACACTCAAACCTGTGGAGACTATTGTAAAATAATGCGAACTAAATAATAGTATATGTTTCTTATACTGCATTGTCATAACGCACACAAATATACTTTCTCTAATTGATACTTGATTTTATTTTTAAAACGTTGCTCATACATCTGTATTCAAAATAATAATAGTGACTTACATAAGTAATCAATTATTACCCTTGGGAGAAATGTTATCTATTCAAAATTTAAACCATTTTAATCATTTTATAATTACCTTAATCTATTACCAATTATGGTTGAAATTATCAAAATATATCAAATATATTAATTGAAAAACACTAACAAAATATTACAGTCATTTATTCACAAGTAGATAGAGAGAATACTGTAAAATAATATACTTAAAAACCAGAAATATAGTATAGAAGGTAGGGAACTTGCATGCAGCCAAGCTGGATTCAATTTCTACCATCCCATATGTTGCCAAGCAGTCAAGAAATGATTCCTGTACACAGCTACCAAGAGTGTCCCCCAAATCAAATAAAACAATTAACTAAATAAAAAATTAATTGTGTTAAGAAAATTACAGATACTATTTGTTGAAAGAAATGTCTTAATAAAGCATATATATATATGTATATACCATAAAAGCATAGAATACTACTAAAATAACAGTTTTCAAAATAATGGAGGACTGATGAGAGTTTTTTTTTAATAAAGATTTGCCTTATTTTTTATATAGCATCTTTATTTAAGCAACAAGATTGAAAATATGTTTGTGGTTAGATTTCACTTAGAAAAAGAATACCCCCATTTCACCAGTGCTACCATTTCCACCACCAATGCCCCCATTAGTCCTCCCCCAACCCCTGCCTATATTGATACAGACATTTAATTTCTCTCACTCACTACCATTTTTATGACAGTTGTCAGTGTAGGTTATTTCTCAAATTGTATTCATCACTCTTTGTGGTAAGCTTCATATCATGGGACGGTCCTTACAGCTTCTCATCTATATTTGTCTCTGTGTATTATTACAATAATGTCTTTTATTTATAATAAATATCATGGATGAGTAAGACTATTCTATGTCTATCTCTCTCCCTCTTATTTCACTCAGTCTATCCATGTATAGAAAAATTTCATTACTTCATATATCCTGATGGCTGAATAATATTCAGTTGTGTATATGTACCATAAATTCTTTAGCCTTTCATCTGTTGAAGGGCAACTTGGTTGTTTCCAGAGTCTGGCAATTGTAAATAGTCCTGCAATGAATATAGGTGTGTTGAATGCATTTTTTATATATTGTTTTTGTGTCCTAGGTTATATCAATAGAAGTGATTTAGGTGGATCATATGAGCTCAAGTTCCAATTTTTTGAGGAATCTCCATTTTGTTTTCCATACAGGCTGGACTAGATGGCATGCCCACCAGCACTGAGTCATAGTTCCTTTCTTCCCACTGTCCCACTAGCACTGATTGTTCTTGTTTGTTTGTTTGTTTATTTATTTTTGTGATGTGTGCCAATCTCTGTGGTGTGAGATTAACACCAAGGTATGTGAGATTCTGAGACACTAATATAAAAAGGATTTCTTATTTAATGCCCATTTCTTCTCTATCATTATTTGTGTATATGAAAGCCATTGATTTTTTCCATGTTAATTTTGTAGCCTGCCACTTTGCTATATGAATTTATTGTTTCTAGGAGCTTTGTGGTAGAGTCTTTAGGGTTTTCTAAATATAGCGTCATAGTATCTGTAAACAGTGAGAGCTTGACGTCTTCCTTTTCTATCTGGATGCCCTTATATATTTTTCTCTTCTAAGTGCTATGGCAAGTATTTCCAGTACTATGTTAAATAGGAGTAATTTGAGGGGGGCAGCCTTGTCTTGTATCAGATATTAAAGGAAAGGCTTTCAGTTTATTTCCTTTGAGTATAATAGTTACCATTGGCTTGTGGCAAATGGCATTGACTGTGTTGAGAAAAGTTCCTTCCATTCCCACCTTGTTGAGAGTTTTATCATGAATGGGTATTGGACCTTATCAAATGCTTTCTCTGCATCTATTGATATGATCATATGCTTTTAACTTTTTCTACTGTTGATATATTATTATGCTAATATGTATGTATATGACAAACCATTTCTGCATCTCTGGAATGAAAACTATTTGGTCATGTGACTGACCTTCTTGATGAGGCTTGAATCCTATTTGCTAGGATTTTGTTGAGCATATTTGCATTTATGTTCATCAGGGTCATTGGTGTGTAGTTTTCTTTTTTTTTTTTTAAACATAATTGTTGTCAGCTTTTGGTATCAGGATGATGTTAACTTCATAAAAGTATTTGGTAGAAAGTCCTCTTGAAAGGTTTGAAAGAATTTGTTAGTGAATCCACCTGGGGTTGGGCTTTTATTTTTAGGAAGGATTTTGACTATAATATTAATTTCTTCAATAGTAATGGGTCTGTTTAGATATGCTAGATTATCCTAGTTCAACAATGGAAGAGTATAAGAGTCCAAGAATTAATCCATTTCTAGGTTCTCTTGTTTCGTGGCATAGTTTCTCAAAGTAATCTCTAATTACCCTTTGAATCTCTGTGTTATCTATACTGATCTCCCCCCATTTTCATTTCTAATTTAATTTATTAAGTTTCTTTTTTGGGAGAGAGTTTTTTCTAATGCTTCATGCCATTCATATGTGAAAAATACTCTTAGATTAAGACAAATTAAATTCTTATTAGAAAAGCCATTTTAAATTAGGAAGTTGATAATGCCTTCATTAAATTTTCTCTAAAAGACAACATAATACAATAGCCTTCAATCTTTGTAAGCACCATATGTATAACATTCTCACAAATCCTGTACTAAATTTTGTATTGCTTCAAAAATTACTCATTGAATAAACACCCTTTTATCTTTAACAGTTATTAGTGGAGAGTACATGCAAGACCATGATATTTATCATAAATTTGTATCATATGTAATATGAAAGTACAAAGTTTTAGAACTCACTCAATATCTCTGAATCAGAATAATAATAGTAGGATACAGTAATCTATGTCATATCTGCTGGTTGTTTATTATGCATCATTTATCTAATTAGCTGTATTGACCAAAGTTTGTTCTTAAACATTTTACAATCTATTGGTGTAAATGCACCACTGTTCTTTTTTTCCACCCTGTTTTTAGGGCACCAGGGATGCTTTTAGATTCTGGCTATTGTGAATAATGCTGCCATAAACATAGCAATGACAATGGCTATAAATCATTATATTTTTGTGTATATCCCTAGAAATGGTAATTCTGGATCATATACAAGCTCAACTTACAGCTTTTGAGGAATATCCAATTTGTTTTCTAAAAAGGTTGGGCAGATTCACATTTCCAACAACAAAGAATGATAGTTCCTTTTTCCCACGTCACCATCTCAGTACAGTTTTTTCTTGTTCTTTGTGATGCATGCCAGTCTCTATGGTGTGAGTTGATATTGCATTGTTTTGTCTTGCATCTCCCTGATTATTGATGATATGGGGCATGTATTCATGTGCCTTTTGGCGATTTGTATTTCTTTTTTTAGGAAATGTATATTCAATTCTTCCTCCCATTTTGGATTGAATTAAATTATTTTTTCTTGCTAAATTCTACGAGTATCTTCTAAATCTTAAATATTAATCACTCATCAGATAGAGATTGGGTGGACAGCTTCTGCATTTCATGGGAATACTAGTCAGCAGTTAGGAAAAGTGAAGTCATGAAATGGATATAAAGTGGTGTAGCAGCAGTAGGGAGTTTGTCTTGCACATGGCTGACCTAGGACAGACTATGGTTCGATCCTTCAGCATTCCATATGGTCCCCAAAGCCAGGAGCAATTTCATAGCACATATCCAGGAGTAACCCCTGAGTGTCACACGGTGTGGCCACAAAACCAAAAAAAAACATGTATTATAATAATATCCAGATATTTCATTTATTTGTTCTTGAGGCTCACCTGGGTTTACTAATGTGTTACTTCTGGCTCTGCATTTAGGAATTATTTGTGGTGGTGCACAGGGGACCATTAGGGATACCACAAATTGATCACATGTCAAAAATATGCAAGGCAAATTTTTACATGCTATATTATGGCCCTAGCCTGATATTATTTTTAATGTTCTTATATCATTAAAGTTTTCGCTAGGTAAATTCATTACTTTTTATACCAGTGTGTGGCAACTGAACACATTTTGAAATTTTATGGTTCTATTCAAATCTTTAAGTAAACGAATGTAAATTAAAATACCATTATTGGTGTTGACCAGTGGGCTGGTATAATACCAATGTTTTCATGTTTTCCATAAATATTAATTTGTCTGACTCACTTGAGACTTCTATAAACAGGTTTATTCCTTCATTGCCAATATTACATTAGATCATAATCAAGAAAATTATCTGTGCTTTCTTTTAAGCATGTTCAGTTAGTGAAAAATCAACACTGAGTGACTTTTTAACAGAGGCTATTCAAAATGAATTACTGCTCATGTCCATGATACTGTCAGTTTGACAAGGCTCTTGGGATAATTCATTTTCCAATAATTTAGATATAGGGCTTCCACTACTGGTGAAATTTAACTACTAAAAATGTTCTGATTATTAGTTTTGAAAAATAATCTCTCTAAAAGAAGAACATTTTCCTTCTGCAAATTTGGAAAAATGTTCATAAAGGCACAAACTTCAGACATTATCATAATAATATGGTAGGGACACAAATACAGAGCTACATGGAAATTCCATCAATTATTTATAAATAGAACTTTATGTGTTTCAGAAATAAATGACACATTTTAGTAAAATTCCTGGAGACTGGTAGTGCTTCAGTTATACAAAACTGGATTCAATTTTTATATTCTACCTGATGATATGTAGGAAGGCTAATGTCTACCCAATTTTATTTTACGTCTATAGTTAATAAGCAAATACTCAATACTATCTTCTTTGTAAAAATAAGAACTCTAAGTCTGAGGATATATATACAGCTCCAATATATAGCTCCAATGCAATATATACCTCCAAGGCACAAAGATAATAGAAAAGAATACAATTCCAAAAAATAATTATACCTAAAAGGGAATCAAATACTTGGACAAAAGTTTCACATTTTACAGCATTAAAATATTTAGGAAAAAGAATAAATACGGTTGGTCATGTATCTCAACAAACAAGTTCTTTCTTTCCTTGGGTTTATGAGACCCTGTTTTACTTTTTCCTATAAAACACAATCTGGTAACAATGGCGCCCGCGGTGTTGAGTTCATCCAGCCCGGTTTTCAGATTCTTTCGTCCTTGAAGGATGGTCTCCAGACAGCCCAGAACATCATTTCCCCCTGCTCCAACGGGCCTATGAATCACCTCCTGTGAAACTGCACGTACTAAATTCTGGTGACCTTGTCTGGATCAGGCATCGTCAGGAGACCCTACCTCCCTAGTAGAAAGGGTCTCACACCTTGATTTTCACAACTCCAACAGCTGTAAATGTGGACGGCATTAGAACCTGAATCTGCCACACCCATGTGAAGCTGTTTCCTGGGATCTGTCCATCTGTCCAGAGATAATCTGCTGAGCCACCAAGTCCCAGACAAGAAAGGCCATGAAGAACTTGGCCTCACTCAGGACTGCTAAAGCTAAGATTATCACTTCTGACTGTATTGACTGTTTTACTGTGTCTTTTGAGTCTGTCCATTCCCACTACTGGTTCGTCCCCCAATCCCCAAGAACCACATAATCTGACCTGGTTGGTGTTTAACACAGCCACTGGGAAAGTGGTGGGGTCAGCTTCCAAAGAGGTACTCCATTTTCGATCTGTGTGACCTTGTGGGGAGCTCATGGGATGACACAGGGAAGAACCAGGCCCATCAGACCTCTGGGTGCAGAGGACCAGGCCCACATACTGGGATACAAAAACACTACTTCTATGTTTTCCCAAGGAGCCCCCATAGTTCAGAATGTGGTGGATTTGGGGACTTTTTTTGTGGGGACTGGAACTCTGTGTCTACGGGGCACATTTACTGGTCTGCTCCTCTGGGGTCAGACTTGATCCAGGTTACTAGAAAATGGGAAGGAGTTACGTGGGACAAATGTAAAAAAGGAAATTGTACCCCTTTGAGCATCAAATTCACAGTTAGGGGGAAGGCTGAGCAGTCCCAGTGGTATTGGGGACTCACCTGGGGCCTCCGCTTATATTCCACTGGAAAAGACCCAGGAGTAGTGTTTACCATCCAGCTGCAAGCTGAGACTCAATACCACCCCACCCCCATCGGCCCCAATCCTGTCCTGGTTCCACCAATACCGGTCCCAGCTCTGACCACTCTAGCATCAGCCTCCCTCTCCAGTGTGCCTGCCCGTCCAAGAGATTCAACGGAGTTGAGTAAACAACGCCCTTCCACTGGAGCACTGGGCATACTCCAGGCTTCCTACCAGTTTCTGAATGCTGTCCGACCAGACCTTACAAACTCTTGCTGGCTGTGCTTAAACATGGACCCACCCTACTATCAAGGGATTGCTATGCTGGGTCAGGTTTCCCCAGTAGCCTTCCACTCCCAGTGGAGGTGGACATACCTGGTTGGTCTTACACTGCAAGCAATATCAGGAACAGGAACGTGTGTGGGAAGCATCCCTGCCAGGTATCGTCACTTGTGCAGCTCCATCCTGGAACCTGCCCCCAACCAAATTTACCTGGTCCCCCCAAAAAACTGCCTGGTGGGCCTGCTCGTTTGGTCTTACCCACTGCCTCCACACAAGAATAATCAAACAAAATGGAGGGTTCTATGTCATGGTCCAGCTACTTCCTCACATCTTCTAACACACTAATGAGCAGTTTCTTTCACTTTTGGAGGCTCCTATTGGGGCATATCTCCATAAGTGAGCAGTAGTTACAACTTCCTCTCTCTGGGGTGTGGGAGGAGCTGGAGATTTTGGAATACCGGCCAGAACCCAAGTACTTCAAGATCGGTTTTACCGAGGGATGCAAGAAGCCATAGATTTAGATCTGCTGGACCTAAGTGGTAGAACCCACCACCAAGATCCTCCTTCCCTGGCAGAGGTTGCTGTGCAGAACAAGCGAATTAGGGACCTACTTTCCTTAGAGCAAGCTAGCCTCTGCGCTTCCCTGGGAGAGGAGTGCTGTGTGGACAAACACACGGTAGCATTCTGGAAGATAAAAGATAACTGGAGACGTGTGAAAAAATCTTGGCAACACTCCAGGAGAGCTTAGACGAAAGGAAACGAGAGCTAGAGCAGTTAGAAATCTGGCCCACGTGGCTAATCGCTTTGCTTTGCACCCTAATCATACCTCTGGTGCTACTATTACTGCTTTCTTGCAGCGGTTGTATTTTAAATGCCCTGGTTAAAAATATCATAGAAAAAGTCCCCGCAATTTAGATACTAGTTCTGCACGTTCAATAAGGCTCTGAACATCTTGATGATTCAAGAAGCCACACAATTCAAGGGAGGATTGAAAGGGCCAGACCTACGCCATGGCAGGTTCTGGAGTAATCAAGCTGTGACTGGGCCTTAGTTTGTTTCCCCAAAGGGAGCGAGTACATTTCAAGAAACAAATGTGACCTCTAGAATAACCAATCAGGACACTACAGGCCACCACGAATCTGGCCAGCCCAATCCCTCCTAGCTAACCACCCAACCCTACCCATAGAGTTTTCTTTCTTTTTTCTTTTTCTTTCTTTTTTTGGGGGGGGGGGTCACTCCTGGCTCTATGCTCAGAAATCACTCCTGCTCAGGGGACCATGCTGGGATTTGAACCATCGACCTTCTGCATGAGAGGCAAACGCCTTACCTCCATGCTATCTCTCCAGCCCCCTATAGAGTTTTCTGATCAACAACAAGCCTATCCTTTGCTTCACAATGTTTGAAAGTTGAGCAGGAGCTAATCATTGTAAAGGTTGAACCCTCCCACCTTTCACTGGCTGGAAATTCCCTAACTGCCTTTAAAAGAGGGCCTGCAAACCCTAGTTCGGGGTCACCACTTTACTGTGTATTGTGTGTGTATTGTATGTATTTCAGCATGCTGGAATTTTGGCTTCAATAAATATTGTTTGCTTTTGAAAAAAAAACACAATCTAACATATCATTATTTTGTATATCACTATCAGTAGAAAACTGATTAACAGAAGTACAAGTTTTTTCTTGGGGAGGGGACATCTTGTGGCGCTCAGGGGTTACCCCTGTCTCTGTGCTAAGAAATCACTTCTGGCTTGGGGAAACCATATGGGATGCCAGGGATTAAACCCATGTTTGTCCTGGGTCAGCCACATGCAAGCCAAACTCCTTACTGTGGTGCTACCACTCTGGTCCTAGAAGTACAGAGTTTAAAAATTTATTTATGAAAAATTAAGCATTTGGGGGCTGGTGAGATAGTAAAGGAATTAAGATAGTACATGTCTTAATGCAGTTTAAAACAGTTAGATTTTCAATATTGCATTGGCTCATGCCATCTCCAGATTCACCTTGGAAATATCTATGTATTCCTGTTTTTGGGCAGCCCAGAACAACATGGCCTTTGAAATACTGTATTATCATGGTCTCATATTGAACAAGCAACCTCTTTAGCTAATTATCACCAATACTACGTCCTAGGTCTCCTAATCACAACTTGAAAGCTTCATTACCACAACTACATAATAATTACTGATTTTTTCTAGCTTTTATAGTATCTAAAAGGGGGAAAATGACTAAATTCTTAAGGAGAGGATACAAGTAATTAAAATACATATGACTTTCACATTCATTGGATTAAAAATAAAATCTGTAAACTGACATCCTTTTCCATTAAACTATGAGGTTGAATGGAGTTGTAGTATAATGTATTGAGGAATACAGCATCAATTTAGAACACTCAGAAATACGGAAGTAGCAAGAGGGAAGGAAAATAGGTTACTTAGAGTTGCATAAGAAACCTATCAGTTCTATAATTCTGTCACATAAACCTCTAAATTTTTATATTAGAAGTAAATAAAATTGCATGCATAGGACATCCTAAGAAGTCCAGGGTCCACAGAGGCATTCATGAGAACACACTTTTACTTTGTTCGAGTTCTAGAAATTTGGAACAATTCCTAGATAATAACGATGATAACATCATATATATATGTAAACATTTACCTGACAATAATAAATACCATAACTAACACCAAATAGCTGTGCCAGAGGTATTGAGAAACCAGTCTCTTTATTAGACTTTGCTACATTCATAGATGCTATTGCTTCTGAAGCATGCTGGTTTTCTTTTTCACTTACTAAACAAGATTCTAGATCATAGAATAGATATTATTAAAAAATAATGAATCATCTGACAGGTAGATAGTTGAGGTTATTGAACATGTGCAATTAACCAGGTACCTCAAAATTTGACATAGTCTGGTCGCAAAATTAATTGAATTTAGAAATTATTTTACTTATTGCTCATCAAAACATCTCACTTTCCTGAGTTCAATTTATTTGGAAATCTAGTGGTTCCTCTTCTAAGCAGCCTCCTATTATGTACTAAGCCTATAGGAGACTATTAAAGAAAAATCTAGATGTGAGCTATCGAGAATGCAAGATTTAATAGTTATAGACTAATAGGAGACACCTTACCTTGAAAGATTGTAATTTGTCACTCCTTACATAAATTAAGAAACTTAGGTTGTGTAGAATCTATTTTAGATTCTTCAAAATCTTTTCCTAAAATTATTAAATGTGTATTCTTGTGATTGTGTGTGTGTGTGTGTGTATAAATTGGTTAGTAAGTTAAAAAAAGAAGTCTTTACAATGCAAAAATATTTTGCACTCAGAAATTGCTCTTGGCAGAATTGGGGACAATTTGGGGTGTCAGTAAAATCAAACTCGAGCCGGCCATATGCAAAAGCCATACCCACTGTGCTATTGTTCCAGCCATACAATGCCAAAATATTTGGGTCTTTTTGGGGGGGTGTTGGGGGTCACACTAAGTGATGCTCAGGGGTTACTCCTGACTATGCACTCAGAAATCGCTCCTGACTTGTGGGACCATATGGGACACGGGAGATCGAACCGCGGTTCGTCTTAGGTTAGCTAGTGCAAGGCACATGCCATACCATTTGTGCCACCGCTCTGGCCCCAAAGCTAAATATTCTTATTTGAAGTAACATCACCTTAGAAAATAAGATAACATTCTTTTTTATATAAATTGTTATATTTATCATTTCAATATAATCATGACCTTTGTAGTGAAAGTATGAGATAAATCTTATAATCAGGCACACCTAAAGTATTTTATTTACATTGAAATTTAAATTCTGCACCTTTTATCCTTTTATATAATGACTGCAATGTCCAAAAGTAAAGCAAACCTAGAGGGCTGGAGTGATAGCACAGTGGCAGTGTGTTTGCCTTGCCATGGTTCCATCCCTGGCATTCCATATGGTCTGCTGAGTCTGCTAGAGTGATTACTGAGCATAAATGTACACTCTGAGCACCGGTGGATGTGGCCCAAAAACTAAATAAATAAATAAATAAATAAATATATATATAAAGCACACAGTGTAGTAACTAGCAAGAAGTAAGTCAGCCAACATCAATTTTAACACTAAACTAAATATATACAAAACTGGAACCAAGTAAACCCTACCCAATATATTTAATGCCTAAGTGGGTCAGCAGCCTAAAAATTAAAAATAAATTAAGTTCTCAAAGAAGAGAAGTATATAAAAATTAAAATTAAATTTATTTCATATGTTTAACATATTTTAATTATTTAAGATATTACGGATAAACCATAAATAACTAATAAGCAGATCAAAACATTTTTTTCTAATTCTATGGACCTGAATATGCATAGTCAATACATAGCCCTAATTATAGTTTCTAATTGTGTAAAATTAATGACTTTTTATCCTAAATAACCTAAAAAGAAGAGAGTATAGATATTTTCTATAAAGGCTATGATTCATTTATATTAGGAGTTTATCTGATAGCCTCCATGTATTTGCTTGTCAGTAAAACAAACAATACAGACCATATGGACATTAGTTGAATTTAGAGAACATACCTGAGCAAAATAAATGTGATGTTATAAAATGAGAATCACTGATTTCTGATTAGATTGTACTTCTTGTCAGCAGTTCTAAGTAGGAGCAATATAATTTTGTCCAATTATATATATCATTATTATAAAATGCTTTTGACCTAAAGTCAATATTAACTTGGGCAGTATATACTTATTTCCATTTTAATTAATTCCTTCCTACTTAATGTTCACTTGCTGATGTAGGAATTAGGGAGAGAAACATCTATGGTAGAGGAAAGTGTTCAAGCAGGTAGAGGAGGTGGTGTTGATAGTATAAATTGTTATATATTAAACTCTATTAGAAATAGTACTGCATGGGTCCAGAACGGTGGCGCAAGCAATAAGACATCTGCCTTGCCAGAACTAGCCTAGGACGAACTGTGGTTTGATCCTCTGGCATGCCATATGGTCCCTCAAGCCAGGAGCAATTTCTGAGCTCATAGCTAGGAGTAAACCCTGAGCGTCACTGGGTGTGGCCAAAAAAAAAAAATAGAAATAGTGCTGCAAACCACAGTGTAAAATTTTATATGTATAAGTTATATATAACTTAAAAGTTATATATAAAACTTATCTTGTTTTTAAGTATTTTAGAAACAGACTGGTGGGAGGCAAGTGGGATTAAGAAAGACTGGTGAAGGGATTGGTGTTGAAACATTATATGCCTAAAGTATAATCATATTTAATTTTGTAATTTCATGGTGAGTATGTAAAAATAATATGCAAACAAAGTTGACTTGTTTCAAGTATAAAATATTATAATTACCTGCAGTCCATTAAACATTGTGATTTTCTGTAATTACCATAAAATAAAAATATGGATGAAAACGCCTTCTACTGCCTTCTAAGAACTTGGGATATATTAGTCAAAAAACCATTTTTAGTTACTTATATGATAATGAACAGTGATAATAACAGTTTTCCTATTATTGATTTTAGTATCTTATAAATACATTCAAAGTTCAAGGTGGAAATGAGATAGTTATTCAAAGCCTTTTTATGATTAATAAAGCAAAGCTAAGAGCATTTAAATGAATTTCCTAAGGTCAAAGCCTTAATCATAACTTTGGACTCAGGCTAAGTTCTCTCTCAACAGTTGCTGTTTTCTTAACCAGTTTGAGTCTTAATATTTACATTTTTGGCAACTGAAACATGCAAACAAAAAAGACAGCTAAGAAACTTAAGAATATAATAAAAGCTGCATTATCTATAACCATTTATGATATACTAAATTAGCTAACTGTTACATCCACTTTGCAATATTTAATGTATTCAACATTATGGGGCACTTATGGCAAAGGAACATTAACTTCATTCTCCTTTCCCCCAAGGCACCTGAATGGGAAATAAACAAAAGTGCATTGGGAAAAGGGTGTGATAGCTTTTAAAAGCCATCTTATCTCTGCATTAGAATTTATATAGCTAAGCCTCTAGATGCTTTTCCAATTTACTAAGCTTGTGAGTTTTCTACAACATTCATGCAGAGTTTACATGCTTTAAACATTGCATTATATCCAAATTTTCCAAAGGGAATTTATATAATAATTCAACTGATCCTTTTTCTGACTAGCTTAGCTGGCTTCATTCAATGGATTACAGAGAATTTGGATCTAAATCTAGATGAAACTATGGTTACGTATAGCACACCAATGATAATTATTTTGGGGGGAGAAAATAAGGTGAAAAATGATCTTTGTAGTGAGTGTAATGAACAAAAAAGTGATAAGTCATTAATAATTTTTGTAATCTTTAAACTGAAAGAAACTTTTTATTAAGTGTATTTTTTTGTTTTGTTTGGTTTTAGTTTTGGTTTTTGGGTCATACCCGGCAGTGCTCAGGGGTTACTCCTGGATCTATGCTCATAAATTGCCCCCGGCAGGCATGGGGGACCATATGGGATACTAAGAATCGAATCATCCATTGTCCTTCTGCATGAAAGGCAAATGCTTTACCTCCATGCTATCTCTCCAGCCCCTATTAAGAGTATTTGTAAAAAAAAAATTGGACTTGTTAAAAACTCAGACAATTCAGTAATAATCAGTTCTAATCAGTCTATTTGCATGTAAGTTGGGAAATAGTGTCAGAAAATGTAAGTTATACATTACCCACAGTTATTAATTTGGAGTTACAGGACTAATTATAATGTTTATAAATATGTAGAACTACATTTCATATATTTATGGGTAGGTATTCTATAATCAAGAATTCTAGGTAAAGGGTGACCTTGACAATTCATTCTTATTAAACTACAAATTAACTTACCCATATCATGCTGTTATAAGCATCATAGAACTTGGATACACATACTAATCTTGAAATAAGAGTAAATATATTTTTAATATGCATAACATTATGAAGCCAAGAAAACAATTGTAAATGCAAATCCCACTAGATGATGATTTAGATTCATACATCTTTGTGTTCCTTTACTAATATACTATATAGTGCTTACTAAAATTGAAATTATATATACTAAACTAATAATGAATCTCAATCATTTTTGACTTGATTGTGTAATTTCAAATTAATTGGAAGTACAGTGCTTTCTGAAACATGTTTAATATTGACAACTATTATCTTTTGAGGCTCCTAGATAATGTTCAAGTTATATGAAAAAGAGTTTGGTACAAACTTTACCTAGTAGGGATTTCCTATAACCTTGACTTTAATAGTTCTTGGCCTGTATATGTAACAAACTACTAGCTATTATGATTTTCTCAGTCCTTAAGGATGGCTCCATTGCCTCACTGTCACTCTTCACTGCTCTTCTATTTTTACTTAATCATGATACTACTTTGCAGATTACTCACAACAACTGACATTTGCTTTTGCATAACTGATTACAAGAAAAATCTACATAACTTCATATAGTGGGCAGCTGAAGAGTAAACTTTTATTTTGGTATTACTGCAATTTTTTTAAATTTTATTAAAACCATTGTTAATTACAATGGCATTCATAGTTGGGTTTCTGACATACAATGAATCATGGCCAATCCCAACACCAGTGTCAATCTTCCATTATAAATATTCCCAGGTGCATCCCATAACAATCCTCTGATATCCCCCACAGCCTACCAGTATAACAAGGAGCAAACTTTTTTTCCCTTGACCCCCCCAAAGAGCAAACTTTTAAGAAAAATTTGGTATATTATGGTCACTGGCATAGATATTTTAAGAAGAAACATAGCATATCCAAATACTGATACAATATAGCAGGGTTGCAATAATTCTGTTAGTTGGTCCATAGATTGATTACAATTGTATATTTTATAACTGTAAAAATTTACATTGGTTCTGGACCCATGGAATCTATTGCAGTCATGATAAAATAAAACTAAAATTAGATTCTTTTGATCATCTGACAATATATTCCTATTCTGTGTAGTAACCGTACTGGATTTTTGGGTTTCCAGATTTAGTGCCAGTCCAGAGACAGTGACTCTACATGTTCCAGTTATTTTCTTTACCCATACACATGTTCTAATCAAATACTGTAGATCCCTTCATATATGACTATGAAAAAAATTGCCCCTATGCATTTCACTCAATATAATTGGGTCTCTTTAAGAAAACCATCTCCTCATTCAAATGATTTTTGGAACCAGAAATCAGATGATTGAAAATGCTATATACATTTAGACCAAAATGTTGGTGTGATTACTGCTCTTCATTTTTTGTTCGTTAGTTTGTTTTATTTGCTCTTGCTATTTGTAAGGAGTGGGTTCCATGTTCCTTGTGGATTGAATATGGCTCCTGACACTGCAATTCTAATCTTCTAGAGCTGAAAGAGGAAGAAGCCACAACAAATTGGTTTGTTTTTGTTTCATTTTGAGTCATACCTGACAATACTTAGAAAATAATCCTGAATCTGCACTCAGGAATCACTCCTGGTGGTGCTTGGTGAACGTATAGATGATGGGAATTGAACTCAGTTCAACAGAATGCATGGAACGTGCACTACCTACTGTAATACTACTGTGTTCTAATACTTAGTCCTTTAATCCACTCAAAGAAAGATATACCATAATCTTTCTCCTCAGATTACTTTTAAGTACCAGGTAACAAACGGAGTTGCTGCCTCATGCAGCCTGAACTCTGGAATTACAGAAAAATCAAAAATTCTGATTCAGAATTTCCATTTTGAGAAAACTGCCATTCTGCTTCCACTGTAGTCTGGTCTTCTTCCTTTCTAGTATTTGCTTTGCTTTCTGCTTGATGAAATAAAAAAGCTTTTCATGAGCTCCAGTTCTGCTAAGTAATTCTATCCTCTTAGCAGAGAAATAACATACCATGTGTGGTGATTTCCTCAATAAAATTCAGAAAATTAATTGCAAATTTTCTAGTATTTGAATTCAGGCCAAAGAGATTAGACTTCATTCTGTGCTCCAAAGAGAATCATTCATGAGTATGTAATTTCATTCTTATTAAATAGATATAAAGGATTTTTTCCAGAAAAATCTTGAAACATTGAATAACTAATAAAGTGAAAAAATGAATTAGGAAGCTATGATAATGACATAATATAGAATTATAAGTATATAAGTAGAATAAATTAAAATAAAAAATAAAAACATTATGAAAACTTTGAATATTAACTGAATATTCATGTACATATGAAATATAAACAAGTCAAAGGAGTCATCAGGCAAGCATGAATATTAAATTATTTTGTTGTTTGTTTTTGGGCCACACCCGGTGATGCTTCTAGCTATGAACTCAGAAATCACCTCTGGCTTTGGGGACCATATGGGATGCTGGTAATTAAACCCCAGTCTGTCCTGTGTCAGCAGCATGCAAGGGAAACCTCTATACAATTCATGGCAAAGCTAAAGTACTAGGCAACCAAAAATGAATGAATCTGGATGTGGATGTAGATTCAGAATTAGTAAGATTTTGGACACTTACCAATGAGAATCAGCAATATAGTAATGGCACTCACTTGTAATGGAAAAAATTAAAGCTATGTAGATAAATCTTAGATAAAACTTGGGCGCAACCTAAGTGGAAAAATCCCTTTAAGAAAGCAAGATGAGGGGAATAATACATTCAGGAAAAAAATGGATATTTAATCACTAAAACCCAAGAAGAATGAACAAACAACAGGTGTATCCAGAGAATGAATGAAAGGGATACTGCTATTTATAATCTGGGAATCAAAGATTAAGGAGTATAAAATAATTTAATAGCCATACAGCTTGAGAGCAGCCTAGAAAGTACTAGATTTAAAAATTAACTGAGTGAAAATACGAGTGATGTAAAAACTGTAGTTTCTTATTTGCAGGATTCAGAAAAAAGGGAAACATTATATATCTAGAAATCACCTTGAGTGAATATTTACTTTGAGACGTGGAAATTTTGGATGTGAAAATAGATTCTGGCAGATAATCAACCTGAAAATGCTGAATATAAATGAAATGATGTTTAAGATTTTTCTTACAGCAATTATGTGGGAAACTTTGAAACAAAAGATATTGACAGAACAGTGATATAGCAAAACATGTTAAGTTTATGTAGCCCACTTAGGTTCACTTTTTGGCACTTTGTATGATCTGAACACTATCAGGAATGATTACTGAGCACCTAACCAGGAATAGTTTCGGAGCAAAGCAAGAGCATAGGCCAAAGCACCAAAAGAAATGAGAAGATTATGAGTTAAGAGAGATTAAATTGGGGAAATAAATTTAATACTTATCTGAAAAATAAAAAGAGAGGAGTCAAATCATAGAAATGATAAGCACACATTTGGAAAACAGCAAATTTAAAGGTTTAGTTTAATTTTATTTTAGGATAGCCTTGATTCAATCAAACGACAGAGGGGATTTTAATTTAGTTCAGAATGAGTAAAGATTAAATTAGAAATGAGTTGTACCATAACATTAGAAGGAGCCAGAGTGGTGGCACAATTGGTAAGGCATTTGCCTTGCCCGCGCTAATGTAGGCAGGTGTTTGCTTTGCACGCGATAACCTAGGACGGTCCAAGGTTCGATTCCCAGACGTCCCATATGGTACCCCAAGCCAGGAGGAATTTCGGAGCGCATAGCCAGGAGTAACCCCTGAGCTTCGCCGAGTGTGGCCCCAAAACAAAACAAAATGATTAGAAGCTGCTGGGATTGAATGAATACGAAGTGACTACTCTGATGGGCAAATGTTACATTGTATTAAAAATCATCTTTAAGAATAAAAAAGAAATTGGGTTGTGGAGATATTGCTTTGCAGTGCCTGATCAATTTCTGTCTCAGCACCACTTGACCATGTGAGTAGAAATTGGTGTGCTCCATACAATTAGTACTGAAGTGTCTGAGTAACTCTTCCTCTTCAGGTACTAGTAGTAAATTGTCAGCCTTGACAAAATAAAGTGACCATAGAACACCTGAAGATCATTTGGATGGACCCCGAATAAAAAAGAGAAAGAAAACCTACCAAGTAGAATGTAATACTGTAACCATATTGATGTGTAATAAAAATGGGGGAATAGATCTTCAGAATATTTATCAATTCATTAATATTCAATAAAATGATCATTAGGTCATGTGTAAAAGAAATGTTTGCTATTCAGTGAAGTCTATAAACCTGAAGCTGCTGAATATACTCTTGCCTAAATCCACCAGAAGAAAGAATCAGATATTTTATTTATGGATATTAATTAGAATTAATTGAGGTTCTAAATTTCAGGCAAAGTATTCAAAATGTTGGCTACACCTATGAGTTCAAATAATAACACAGTAAGAATGAATAAGAACATTTTCTCTTTTTAGCCTACTGTTTCTTATAACTTAGATTTATATAAAAAATTCTGTAAGATTTACCTTATTTACTCCACCTGAAAATATACTATTCTAATAATAGTAAAATAAATCGTTCTTACCACATTTTAATTGTAGTCCTTTTCACCTAACGCCTAAGGAACATGTCGCAAATAATAAAAAATGATTCACTAAAGATTTTAAGGGCTATGGAGAATCTACAATACTTTTTTCTTTATATCCAACATAAGCAAAATAGAGCAGGTAATGATGTGGGATGCAATAAATATTTTATTATCATTTTATTGCGATGAACATTCTACCTTTCTCATATTTCCACCTATATAGTTCATTTGTCCCAAAGTCTTAGTAATAAAGTTAATGGCATTCCACACTTCTTAACATCTCTGAATTATTTTATGCTTTATGCATATATGAATATTTAATGGTAAAATATAACAGCTTAAAGATAAACAGAACCTAATATTATACTGTTTTATGGTGATAAATTAATAACTAAACTGTTTATTCTACTTTATCAGTAAATGAAATCTTAATTCACTGTTGACTTTCATCGTTTTATTTCATGCTCTAGTCCCAGAAATATCAGTTCCTTATGATGGACTGTAATTGAAAATGTAACTAACTATACTAATCACTAGCTTTTTGCACTCAGTTGCTTACTACATACTTCTAATTATTAAAAAAAAAAGCTTCTGATGTATGAATTGTTTTTCTTACTTTATAAAGAGACTATCACATTTCTAAAGTCTAAGTACTGATGCTATAGTAATTTAAATTTTTATTCTTCTCACTACAAATATACTTTCCACAAATAATATGCTTGAGGAAGAGGATACTGAAAAACCTTAAAACAGTGTAATCTGCCAATCCATGGAAACATAATTTAATTGAATAAGCACTAGATAAATGAACCCACTATCATTTTGTGGGATTATGGAAACTCCAACCAAAACCATGCCACTTACCACATACTCCAATATATCATTAATCAAAAAGTCAAACATAATATATCTTTAATCAAAAAGACAAGCAATTAAAAGCAATGATTAAAAATCATTAAAATTATTAAAAATTAAACATAAATCTGATTTTAAGTACACTTATTTTCTTCATAAAATTATAATAATGAGTTTTTAATAGAATTTAAGACGTTACAATTGCATAATTTAAACCTTGAAATTTGAATGTTGATGAACACGACATGTTACCAACTTTAGCAACATATACCATAGTCACTGTTCTATAGCAATATTTGTCTTGAATTTGAGTAAAGTTTCAATATAACTACAATTTCATTTTTAAAAATACTTATAAAATTCCAATTATTTCTTTTCTTTACTTTTCTCACCTACAATAGTGATATATAACTTACTTATTAAAATACTGTTTAGACATAAAAGAATATTTAAAAAGCTTTTCTGTGTGGTATAGTAGAAGGTTATTATGGTTAACAACATGGCCAGACTCCAGAATGATTATCACAAAGGATTTAACTGTGACCATATATGATTGAACAGATGTAAGGTAGACACTTTACCTGGTTCACTGTAGTCTGCCTCTAGAACCTTAGTGTTGGGAATTTTGTCTAATTTGAACATGTGTGTAGGTCCTGTGATTTAATTTACAAGATCACATATAAAAGAAACATTCTCAATGGCTACCTAGATTCCTATCAATATAAACGCACTTGGAAAAGAATTTGCCTAAGAAAAGGGTTATAGTGTTATTACTTACCATTATTTCAAAAAGGTAAGTCTACATGGGACAGGATGAAACTGTGCTTTGAATTCTACACCCACTCCCACCCAACAATCTCAAAAAACTTACAGGGGATTTTTTATTTCTCTTGTATGTTTCTGTAGATGCATTTGCTTAATAGTTATAATTCTTAGTGTTTATTTCCATATGTAAAGGTAGCTTCCTCCATCACATCTGTGTGTCTGCTTAGTAGGAAATTCTTGTTTTTGGGGTCACACCCAGCAACGCTCAGGGGTTACTCATTGCTCTACACTGAGAAATTGCTCCTGGTGGGCTCGGGGGACCATATGGGATGCTGGGATTCGAACTATCGTCCTTCTGCATACAAGGCAAATGCCTTACCTCCATGCTATCTCTCTGGCCCCTTAGTAGGAAATCTAAAGAAAAAAGAAAGGTTGTGGTAGGGTTATGAGCTCAGATTAAAATCAGATTATAGAGATTGTTTAGCTTGTTATTTTTACCCCATATGCACCAGGAGTATCATGTGGTATTGTTCCTTTTTGCATAAGCACACTAAGAATCTTACATATAGAAAGAAGTTCTTATTTAAGAAGTATAGGAACTCATAAATTTTATACTTCAGAGTTGCCTTTCACCCTGAAAGTAAGTCATGGAGACTTGACTGATTCACAATGGTCTCATAAAAAGTAAAAAACAAATACAAAAACTAAAAAGGTGTGTCTAAATTCCATTAATAAGCCTACTGCAATTAATATAATAAATGCATATAATATTTAGCTAACCAAAGTAAGAGAGTATTACATGAATAAATGGAACATATATTTCCATATATACATATATGTTTCATAAGAAGGATTTCAATGATTGGATATTTATTTAGAAAAAATAATTTTCTACAATAAGTACTTTAACATAAGCTAATATATATTTTCTAATAATGACATTGAATAAACAATAATCTGTCATATTTAATATTCTGTTTGTCTGTTTGTTTGTTTGTTTGTTTTTTGGGCTTCTCCTGGTAATGCTCAGGACACTCCTGGCTATGTGCTCAGAAATCGCTCCTGGTTTGGTGAAGCATATGGGACATGGGGATTTAACTGTGATCTGTCCTGGGTCAGTCACTTCAGCCCCTGTCCTATTTAATAGTCTATAACATAACCAGTTATCTCATTTTGGGTTTAGTGTTTAGAAACTTTTAGTTTATTAAATTATTTTTTCAAGTTTTTAATCAATAATATAAATTTTATTGTGAAATAATAAAATAAAAGTATATATAAATTATATTAAAATAATATATTTACTTTTCAGATTTAAATAAACTAGTGTACAGTGATTAAAATAATACATAGAAAAAGATGAGGAATTTGGTAATTGTTTTATTATATTAAAATTCTGTATCTATATATATCTGGTAATATATTAAGTATGTATAGGAATTGTATATGATACATTTCAGACTTTAGAAAGTTAAAAGGACTGTAGCCTCAACCACAAATACGTCACTGCATTAAAATCTCTTTAATACTACATTTAGAAAAGCTGAAAGAAAATAAATTTTTCTAACAACTTTCATCTGGAATTATAATGCATACAGTAGAGGTGGTTATTTAATTTTTTTAAGAGAGAGGACATTTCATCTTCTGTGGTAGATTTTTTCAAAAATAAACTATAGGAGATCCGATGCTGAGCTTCAATATATGTGTCTACCATTTATTGATCAAGCTGTTATCTCTGAATAAAACCCAATATATTTATTGATTTTTCTTAGACACTCAACTAGCATATTCTGAAAGCATACCTTTTATCTAGAATGATATTACATGTTTTAGACACAAAGACAAATACTAAGTACATGTTTCCTATCTAAATACTTGCCATTCTGTGTGGAAACTATAACATAACAAAAGAGAGGGGAACTATATTCCATGTTCAAGGTGAAACTGCTATAAGAAATTTTAAGGTAGGTATATATTCTTTGAATATCTTATATGTATTTCCTTAACAGTTTTGACCCTTACTGCATAGTCTCTTACATAATGACAAGTTCCCCCACTGTTTTGTTTTGTTCTTTTCTTTGTGATCTGTTCAATAAGGAATTCTGGTAGAAGAGTCCCTCAGTTTAGAGCTTATGTTAGAACCAAGTTTCGGGGACTGTTGGACTTGTTCCCTCAACCCCCATATGCACCAATAATACCTTGTGGCATTGATGCTCATTTGCAAAGGCACTTTAAAGTGGGAAAATATTACACATTACAAACAAGTTCTTATCTAATAGAGATACGTACACACAAATCTTGTAATCCAGTGAGGCCTTAGACCCTGAACATGGCCATAATGACCTGCCTCAGGCCTCAGAACAGGTATTGTCTAATCACCCCTGAACCAGGGATACCATCTACAAAACAACCACGGCTCTCCATAATATCATCCACAAGCAATCCTCTACCAGGGAAGACACTACTGCTCCCCTGGCATCAATTTACTCCAAAGAGGGTTCCCTTAACACCCAGAAGACTTAACAGCAACAACAACCTGCTTGTCAGGGCAGTGTTCTCTGCATTGCCTTCTATTTGTAAGGTGAAACTAGAGGATGATCCACATCATCCTGACTTCAATGTAGGATATGCGCAGAATCCAGGATCTTTAGCTACATAAACCTGACAACAACAACAGCGAATGTGCGAAAAAATTTTACTGGGACCACAGAGAATGACTCGGGTTGGACAACCTAGTATGCCTGGAGCCCAGAGCTGGTCTTATGCCAGGAGTAAGGTCTCGAATTTAGGCCAAGGCTTTTCCTTTCCATTTCCCCCATATTTTGCTGGGCCTATGCAAACAACAATTGCCACCCTAACACCATTTTTACTGTATTTTTTAAACTCTTATCCTTAAAAAAGAAAAAGAAAAGAAGAAGAGCTTACTAAACCTTTAGTTAGGTCTTTAATGAGTTCATCGGTGATTCAATAATTTTCGAAAATATACTTGGTACTGAACTTTTTCTTATTTCCTTTCTCTTTCATATCTTTAGTTTTTCTTTCTATTTTTTTTAAAAACTTCACCTTTGTTCTTCCTGAAACAAATGCATTATAATCAATTGTGTCAACTATATGATGTCTTTTCTTTAAATAAAAAATTTTTTAATCTGAAAAAAAAAATTTTAAGGTAGGGCTGGGATTGTAGCACAGTTGTAGGGAGTTTTCCTTACATGAGGCTGACCCAGGACAGATGTGAGTTCGACCCAGGGCAACCATATGGTCCTCTGAGCCAGGAGTGATTTCTGAGCGCAAACCTAGGAGTAAACCCTAAGAACTTCCGGGTGTGCCCCCCCAAAATATTTTAAGATAATTATATCACTTTACTACATTAAAATATTCCAAATTCATTTTATAAATTTATTAATATATAAAGACAAAATTAATAGTAAATATTTAGGATTAGTATATAAAATGCAATCTCTCAGGGTCAGAGTGGTGGTGCAAGTGGTAGGGCATTTGCCTTTCATGTGCTAACCTAGGAGGGACTGTGGTTCGATCCCCCGTTGTCCCAATTGTTCCCCCAAGCCAGGAGCGATTTCTAAGTGCATAGCCAGGAGTAACCACTGAGCGTCACCGGGTGAGGCCAAAAAAACAAAACAAAACAAAAAATCATTTTCTCATATGTTGGATAAAACTAAAGTGGTGAATAACACTGTCAAAGGCAATAGAATCAGAGAGATCTGGTGTAATGTGCTTAAGAGGAAAAAGGGAGCAGAGACAGAACAAGACCATAATAATTTGGTGGTGGAAATAGGCCTCTCACGTGTGCTACTAACAGTGTAAATATGAAACTCTAACTGTAAATTTCAGTATTTCAATACAACTTTAGGAAGAAGAAAGAAAAATAAAACATCTAAGAGTTAACCAGATACTTTTAAAAGGTTAAATAATTTTTCAAGAATATTAAAAAATTACAAAATATCAACAGCAACTCTGCCTTCAGAGAAAATATCAAGGACATTGAATAAATCATCTTTTCACAGTTATGTTCATGTTACAGGTAGCAAAATCAAGGCATGTAAGATTAGCAAACTGCTGACATCCCTGTCTTAGTCATTGTGATCTCTAAGATCTCACAGTAAATCCATAAGATCAAATCACTGTAAATAAAGTTTATGTCTGTATACTGAGAATTTAAGCTCACACTTTTCTTACTGTTAATATCATATAAGAAAGGGAAAATAGATAATTTACTTAGATGACAATTATTGTCATAAGACACCAAATAAACAAATCTATGATTACTCTCTTTGCTGGAAGAAATTTTCCAAACCATAGTTTGCAATATCAGAAATAACTATATATATCATATTATATATAAGTGCCCAAAGTATTAGTATTCATTAGTATTCGTTATTGAATTTATATGTGAAAAATTAGAAATGACCCCAATTTAATCATCCTTTAGAGTATAGAAAAATAAAAATAAAAATAACTAAAATATTTTATTTTAGAACTCAAATTTATTTATTTCAATGCCCTATTGACTGATGCAATTTTAGTTTATAACAGGCCAAACAAAGTACACCCTGCCTAAAGAAGTAATATGTAAAGGACATTTTGAAAATGAAGCCTTGGAGATAGCAAGTAAGTTAGGTAAAAGTTTCTATGTACGTGCAATAGTACCCATAAGTAAAATGAACTGGTGTGCAATTCTGTAATTCCCAGGGCAACATCTTGGGGAGCTAGCAATATATTTGTGACATATATAGGCATGCTTTTCCAGAAAACCTAGTCATCCCAAAATATTCTTTTTATGGTAAAGTCATAAAATAATTCAAGTTACTCATTATAAAGTCAGGTAGTTTTTTTTTTTAATCAGTGGCATCATGAACATTAGCTAGAAATCATTTTTAATCCATAGAAAAACAAATGTTTTTACTTCCATACATGGCATTTTACTTACTTTTCCTAATTCTGGATATAGTTATAAACAATCTCTGCATCAAGTACCCCAATACAGTAGAACAGATTCTAAGAATCATCACTCACTGAAATGGAGGCAGTTACAGTCACATTTGCACTCCCTGAAGCTGGCAGTTTCATTCTCTAGAGACAGGTGCATTTATCACATTCACAACTGTAGTAAAATGAAATCATCAACCAAAGGGACTCTGGCTCCCTCATTCTCCTCTAGAAAGACAATAGATATTTTTATTTTTTTAAGAAGATACCTAGTCTATATATTTTTGACAAAACAAAGTCCAAGGAGATTAAATAGACTATGTCAAGACAGTACAACCATAGTATATGGTACATTCCTAGCAAAGGACATTAAGCTGCTTAATGTCCATTAAGATGATGATATAGAGACTGAGATATCAGAACCTTAGCCAATCGAAATCTAAAGAGAAGATTTATATAATATAAACCTCAGAAACCTCAAAGTTGTTATTGGCCCATTTAGTTTTCTCTTGCCAACATTTAGTCACTATGCATGTTATTTTTATATCAAAACAATAATAATTAATGTATGAATTTCCTAATATGGTTCTAACTCCAGATCTTTCTGACTGTATTTTTTAATTTAATTTTATTAATATTTTGCAGGGGCACACTTGGTGACACTCAGGGGTTACTCCTGGCTATGCACTCAGAAATTGCTCTTGGCTTGGGGTACCATATGGGATGCCGGGGGTTGGTTCAAACTGTGGTCCGTACTGGGTCAGCCAAGTGCAAGGCAAATGCCCTACCACTGCATCATCGCTCCAGCTTGTGTTTTTATTCTGATGAGATTTTTATACATGATCTTTACAATTTTGTATAACTTGTTAACTTTAATGACTGTATTGAATATTTTACTCAAATACATAATGAAATTTTAAGATGGTATTGGGTTAAGTATTCTCTTCAACACCTTTTTTTAAAAATTTTTAATACCTTTTTTGATGAATGTACTTTTAATAGGATAGTGGGATAATAATAGTGTTTCAGTAAGTTTTACTTTCTTTCTAGTTATTGTTTTTATTTCAAAAATAGAAAACTTTAATAACTGTTAATTAATAATTTCTCTGTCACATTATTTAGTTTGGCTAGAAATGTTCATTATATTCCATAACATCAGTCATTATAATTAGTTAAAATATTTGTATACACTACCTGAAGGGAAGACCTGGCCATTTCTACTTTGTTGCTTAGTGAACACTGCAAAATCACATTGATTATAAAAGTGTTTTGCTATAAATAAAACATAAATTTGCTGAGTTCTGTTTACCTGCCATAAGGAAAACTTATAAAAATAAGATCTGCATTATACTTTATCTGCACTTTTCCATATAGCCATGTTTTATTTTATGTTATCATAGACTGAGAAATAATAGTATTTCAAAATTAATTTTATATATTAATTTTATGTTGAAAAATGATACCCTAAATATTTCAATAAATCTTTGTTTTCTCAAACTCAGATTTCTCCTGCTTTTTTTTCTCCTGCTTTTTTATAGTTTTCAGATGATGCCAACAATGTTTACATTCTTTTACAGATCACATGAAAGTAAATTTATTTAGAGAATACTAAAAGTGCAGTATTTGAATTAAAGTTACAAGTCTATTATGGATTTTCAAAATTTAATCTTAACTTAAATAAAAACAAAATAGACTGCACAAAAGCAAAAGTGCATTGTGAGATAACATGTTTGATTCTTAAAAATATGATGTAATTCTTTATACAAAAGGAAATGAAATTTCAAAGGGAAAGAGAAAGAATTGCTCTCCAGATCTCTATGTTGCTTATCAAAATGTAAAAAGTCAGTGATTAGACATTGAAATGCAAAAATGATTAGCCTTTCAGCTTCCAGAACACAGATAAATTCATCAAGAATTAGTGTTTATTGGTTATAGGACACTTCTACTGAAATTGTAATACATCTTCCTTAAGATAGATCAAGTATTCTAGAAAATGTAGCCACGTTGTGATACCACTCAGATATGATAATGGTCAGGAAAATTATACCAATAGTGTCTTCAACAGTCATCTTATGCAAATAAGGCTTTGTATGTCCCAAGTTTAAGCATCTTTTTCTCTGAAATTTTAAAATTTGTTTATCCTCACCAAAGAGACTTATCTTCTGTATCAAATACCTGAAAACAGAAAATATTCATTTTTTCTGATTAGAACAATCTTGGATCACTTGTTCATCTTTATCTATATGAAAACTCTTTGAAAGTTGTTTCCTTTGTAATATATTTAAAAATCCTCAAATAACTTTTTTATCTCATATCTTTGCCTCTATTTTTCTGATAACTGCATATATTGATTACATAATCTTTTTATATCAAAACATTTTATTGGAAAGGTGGCTGAGTTACATTAAAACTAATAACTCTTTCAGGGAGAGAAAGAAAACAAATATATTTTAAGGCCAATCATCAAATAAAATAGTTAAAATAGATTTTTTCAAACAAATGAAATATTTATTTTACTTTTAAATTATATTTTTATAATATATTCAACATATATTTAGTCTGAGAAATATAATTTTTGACCCTGGGTTTTGCCCGAGAAATCTCAAGCATTTAATTCATATGCTTGCCATATCATGTCCTTATAATGACATTCTGAGGCACTATGTTCAGACTTTTTATCCTTTCTTTTGTCATTTATTATATTCCAAACACTTGTGTCCTAAAATCTATAGAGGGCAACTTGCTTTATTATTACTTTTAGCTATATCAAGTCCAATGTGACTATTTTGTATATTATATATATTATACACACACTTATGTGTATATAAAATATGTGCTATATACATATATAATATATAGCTTGTTCTTTTATAGAAATTCAAAATTATTATTAAGATCTAGGCATACGTTCAAGCATTACCAGTTCTTGCCAAATTCCTAAATGTGTCTTTATAGTATCTCTAAAACTGAAAATATCAAAGTATGTGTTATTAAGTACTTCTATTGAAAAATAAGATTTCCTCCCTCACTTACCAAAGAATATGGAATAGGATAGATAACCCAGGGGAAAGAAGTTATATGTAAAACTAAAACAAAAAAAAATTTGTCTGCTGAATTTTGACTAGTTCATTGTCAAAGACATAATTTTATAAATATTGACATTATTATACTTATATACATAATAGCTAAGTATTATCTGATAAGTCTCATGGTTACTATTATGGGAAGAATGTGTTGGCTGCACATAAAATGAATAAAATATCCCTTTTCAGTTTTAAAATGATTTAGGAAACATGATATTAAAGAGCACAGAGCTAGCTTGGTTCTTACTGTAACTGTCCTATTGACCTCTGCTGAATTTATTTTAGAGAATCAGTCACCAAATTAAACTGAGAATAAAATACCCAATTGAAACAGTTTGTGCTTATATGTTGGCAAAATAAAATATGTATGTGTTTGAGTTCATCAATAGCAGTCAGTGAATGTGAATGAGAAGAACATTCAGTGTTTGATACATGCTCCTGCGGGCTTCAATTTCTTTATGTAAAAATTAGTCTTCTATGTTTACTGCTTGATAAAATAACTGTGATACTAGGCTATGATTGCCATAGCACTTGCATAAGGTGGATTTTTTTTATTCATGATGGAGATGAAATAAAAATTCAATAAATATGGGTTATTTTTGCTGTTTCATCTTTAAATATTTAGTTAAAACAGTGCTAGAGATTATGTGGTTATTTTTTTTTGAGAGTATAGAGGGATTTAAAAATTTGTACCATTTTATAAGGTAATTGAGACTAAGGCACACAAAAAAGAAATCTATTTGTAATTGAAGCCTGGTTTACTAATCATGCCAGAAAACATTAAATACATTAGCCACCAAGACACAAGAAACAACTGAAAAACATCCAGTGGCTTTATTCCAAATGATGTTTTTAAAAGTAGGACATATACTAGTTGGACATTGATAGTCTTATTACCCAATAAATTTGTGCTTATGCTAATTTTTATGCTAATTAGAACTTATTTCAAGTGTTAAACAGTGAGTTAGCAATAGGCAAAATAGCTGAAGTTTAGCACAATAAACTTCTTTGATAAAATTATCTATAAATAAAATATAGATACTTTACAAAAAAGTAAATCTATTGATCAAATTTCTGATATGAACACAATATTCCCTTAAAGATATATAGCTATGAGCATGAACACTAATTATTATTTTTTTTTTTAGAATTTAAAGAAAAAATAATAGTAGGTATTCTTTTCCTTATTAGATACCTCAGTTCCTGTGTTAATATGAGTCTCTGTGGGGATTTCCTGGATCTTCTTTTCACTCACTTGTCACTGTCACTTTTCTTTGTGCCAGGCCTAATAATGAAAGTCCCTTTCGTATAATGTGAGTTGCTCAATAGGAAATGCATTAAGTAACTATAAAATAAAGATTCTTAATAATCACTAGTAAAATAAAATTTTACAGAAGTGAAATA
This sequence comes from Suncus etruscus, assembly GCF_024139225.1. Lineage (NCBI taxonomy): Eukaryota > Metazoa > Chordata > Mammalia > Eulipotyphla > Soricidae > Suncus > Suncus etruscus. The sequence goes on from NC_064852.1 coordinate 38,040,246, forward strand.
GACACTCATAAGACAAAATTTGTTTTATTGTTTAACATTTGTGGTTATATTTTTACATGTGCATATTTTAAAACTCAAACTTACTTCTAAGCTCAGACCCCTCAAAAGAAGGTACCTGGTGGCTGAATACTGAGACGTAAAGTGTTTTTGTTTATTAAGTTGGCAAACTGTTATATAAAGCAGAAAAGATTGTTCATGTTGAAAAAGTTGGGATACAAAACTGGAAAAAAAGCAGTAAAGTCATAATAAATTAAGCAGCATTATTAAACTAAATAGTACTCTGCAAACTGATTCTAAAAGAAATCACCAAACTACACAGGTTTCTGAATTTAAAAAAAAAATGTGTTAAAATTCTATGTAATCCCTAAATCATCTATTAATTTTAGAATAAAGTAAATTACATTGGTTGCTTATTTAGGTATTCTAACCAGTCTGAAAATGTAAAGACAAATTCAATTATTCTTAGTCTTAACTACCCAGGCAGGAAAGTTCTCACAATATCATGGTCTAAAACAATTATTTGCGATGATCTGATTTTAATTGCTTTCTGTTGTCGTAAAATGACAGGTTTTTTCCTTCCATCGATCCTCCTTCCCTTCCTTCCTTCCTCCCTCCTTTCCTCCCTTTTTCCCTCAATCTTTTCTTTCTTTTCTTTCTTTCTTTCTTTCTTTCTTTCTTTCTTTCTTTCTTTCTTTCTTTCTTTCTTTCTTTTCTTTCTCTTTCTTTCTTCTTCTTTCTTTCTTTCTTTCTTTCTTTCTTTCTTTCTTTTTCTTTTCTTTCTTTCTTTCTTTCTTCTTTCTTTCTTTCTTTTTTCTTTCTTTCTTTCTTTCTTCTTTCTTTCTTTCTTTCTCTCTCTTTCTTTCTTCTTCTTTCTTTCTTTCTTTCTTTCTTTCTTTCTTTCTCTTTCTTTCTTTCTCTTTTTTTCTTTCTTTCTTTCTTTCTTTCTTTCTTTCTTTTTCTTTTCTTTCTTTCTTTTCTTTCTTTCTTTCTTCTTTCTTTCTTCTTTCTCTTTCTTTCTTTCTTCTTTCTTTTCTTTCCTTCTTTCTCTCTTTCTCTCTCTTTCTCTCTCTTTCTCTCTTTCTTCTCTCTCTCTTTCTCTCTTTCTCTCTTTCTCTCTTTCTCTTCTTTCTCTCTTCTCTCTTTCTCTCTTTCTCTCTTTCTTCTTTCTTTCTTCTTTCTCTCTTCTTTCTTTCTCTCTCTTCTCTCTTTTCTTTCTTTCTTTCTTTCTTTCTTTTCTTTCTTTCTTCTTTTCTTTTTTCTTTTCTCTTTCTCTTTCTTCTTCTTTCTTTCTTCTTTCTTTCTTCTCTTTCTTTCTTTCTTTCTTTCTTTCTTTTTCTTTTTCTTTTCTTTCTTTCTTTCTTTCTTTCTTTCTTTCTTTCTTTCTTTCTTTCTTTCTTTCTTTCTTTCTTTCTTTCTTTCTTTCTTTCTTTCTTTCTTTCTTTCTTTCTATCCATGAAACAGGCTTGATAGAAACTTGATAGGAACTCAACTCTTGTTGAGATTATCACCCTTATAATACCTGGGTTTCCTCCACTGTTTCACAAAGACAGAATCAAAAAGAGAAACACTTTTGTATGGCAAAAGCAAATTCTACATATAAAAATACTCGGAGTGCTCTACAGGCAATTATGTTGTAGAGAGACAAGTTTGATTTTAACTTCAGGCTTCAAAGTTTATATCATTAATGGAGATGTCTTTCTGAGTTAAGACTCAAACATTCTTTTTTACAGGAAAGCAAAGGGTATCATTTCTATGCTATAAAAATATGATCCAGGCCCAGTTACTTGTACTCTTCAGATAAGTTTTTCTCCCTATAGTGAGTGAATTTCAAGTAGTGATTCCTGCCTCTCTCCAGCTTCAGTACTTGAACTTCTTTTTCATGTATCCCCTAACAGTTTCAATCACAGGAGATACTTTATTTTTCCTTCCTACTGCTAGTAGATATGTCCAGCTGCTGATGTAAAACCATTGCCACAAAACAGCAGCTGCTTGGGGCAGTAATTCGCTAACTCATTTGTCAAGGGCACCAACTAAATGTTACAGAAGTCCTTTTTGATGTTCTTATAGCCTCTCTCTCTCTCCCTTTGCCCTTTGTGTCCTTATCCCCGATATAGCCTTTTAAAGATATCTTTGACACTTATTCTTTTTTAGCTATTTGGCTGTTGATGATGCCCAAGTCACAGTAAATAGCCTTTGCTAGATTAATCTTTCACCTCAGCTCCTCTCTGTATGCTATTATTTGGTGACGATTCTCTGAAGTCAAGTAGGAGAATTAACCTGAGACTGCTCTAGAAATATGCCTTTAACATCTCCTAATTTCTACTGTTATTTTTCTCCACGCTTTCTAACTTTTGCAAACCTTTGAACAGCATTCCACGCAGGTTCCAAAATACACAATACCTTAAAACACTACATTTTAAAAATGTGTTTTATTTCCCATTCTTTAGATTTATGATGTGGGCCAAACACACATCACACACATCTGTGGCCAGGACACAGAGGAAAATGAAATAATTATATGCTTTTATTTCTTTAATGTTAAAGAGAAAATAAATGTCAACCCTGAAGATAATGCTGATGTGTTATAGCAGAGACTGCCAAGTAATCTAGTAATTAATTGGGGTTTTGATCAAAAAGAACTTTTTGTTTGGTAGTCACACCCAGAAAAACTCAAAAATTATACTTTGTTCTGCTCTCAGGAATCATTCCCAGCAGGCTTGGGTACCAGACAGTTGCTGCTGATCAAACCAAAACTAAGATTAGTCACATGCAAAGCAAGCACATTATCCAATGCATTCTCATTCTTGTCCCACAGTAAGGAAACATTTTAGCTCTTAGAAAATCACTAAAGGGTAGGCTCTGTGCATAAATAGGTATATAAAAGAAAGGGTGTATCTTAATGTGTTTTTGAATGTACTATAGTTGGAATAATTGTAGTATAGCAAGTAAGGCAGGATACCTAAGGCATTCTCAATTGAATCAACATACATGTTTATAACCTGCTTATTATTGAGCACCCTAAAAAAGATGATAGTGTAATTCAAAAAATTTTTGTTATTTTTTTCTAAAACATTTGTGAGACAATAGCCATCTTTTATTTATTAGTCCTATATTGATAACAAAATGCTTGAAAATATAATCAAATTACACAAATTTCCAGAATTTATTTAGACTTGAGTAAAATATTTACTTTCAAATATCTTAATCTATCCTTATATATCTATCCTTAATAACAACTCAGTCTCAGTTTCAAATTGCATGATTTCTGCACTATTTTTACTTTCTCTCTGACTTATTTTTCAGTCTAATATCCTGCCCTTTTTTCAGTCAGTGAGATTGCTGTTCTGTTTTTTAAGTTACCCTGTTAATCACTTGTTGCACATTGTTTCTGATATCAGTTCATTTGTATGTTGCCTTTTTACATAGAACTTGTAAACTTCCTGAACACAGATTTATATTTATAATAATACATTACCAGACAAATATGTTGTGTTTTCATGTTTACAGCATGTATCTCATAGTTTAATACTATGCTTTTGAATTTCATTGTATAAATTTTGAAGTGAAGGGATTTAAAAATGAATCCCAACAATAATGAGCATAAAATTATCTTATATGAAGTAAATATCAAGCTTGAAAAGGAAAGAAATACTAAACATTAGTTTAGATTATTAATTTTTTTTTTTTTTTTGGTTTTTGGGCCATACCCGGCGGCGCTCAGGGGTTACTCCTGGCTATCTGCTCAGAAATAGCTCCTGGCAGGCATGGGGGACCATATGGGACACCGGGATTCGAACCAATTACCTTTGGTCCTGGATTGGCTGCTTGCAAGGCAAACACCACTGTGCTATCTCTCCGGGCCCCGTAGATTATTAAAATTTTAATGTTCTCACTTAGATCTTACTTTGGTTATATATTAGATTTTACTCATATAATTAAAAACTAATTCTCACTGTTATGTATATTATAGAATTTTATATATATAATAACCTGTCAGATAAAACAGGTCAGATTATTTCAGTATGTAAAAATTAAATATTTAAAAACCTGGTAACATGCTATTTTACTCTTCAATCTATTAATAATAGCATGCAGAAGTTATGGAGTCAATTCTGAATAATGTTTATATAATGAACTTTGTCCATATGTGTGAAAAAATATAAAACTTAATTTTTGTTTTAAATAAAGCTCTAGAGAACAGACAACATAAAATGATGAGATAATCTACACATATACATTAACATTTTGATGAAGTTTTACATTTCAGGGAAAACATGACCTTTTTGAATAGACCTTAGAAAGAGAAAACAATTAATTATATACATGTTAAATATTTAATAACTCTCAAGGAATTATCTCTCGGAAAACATTTCATTTAGTGAGGTCTGTTATGGAGGTGGATACAGATATTGGAGTAGAGTTCAGTATGTGTAGACAGAAAAATGTTGCAGGTGTAAATGTCTCTATAGATATATTTGTTTATGATAAAAAAATTTCTTTTGGGTTTTATTACATGTCAATTTGAATTTAAATATTTTGAATACTTATTTTTAAGTATTACTAATTTTTAAGTTTCCTTAGAGAACATATAGAAAATAGTCCTTGGGTTGATAGATGTAGATGACATAAAAATAAAGTTGAAAATGATTCTGCGGACAGAAGAATAACCTTTTGGAAAATAAAATCTACAGAATAAAAGTGTGAAATAATGCACATTTGTGTACAAATGTAACTAATTAATGCTTTTAGTATATTCTGAAGGAGCCTTAACTCTAACAAGAACTTAAACTTCAAGAGTGCTTAATCAGAAAAAAAATAGTATGTTCTTTTCTCAATATCTTGTCAGAGACTAATATACTATATACTAATCAGAGTTATAGACCAATATTAAAATTCTTGCTAAAAATAGATATTTACCTTTATTATTATTATTTTATTGCTATGGTTCACACCTAGATGTAAACACACCATGCCCATGTTTACTCCTAACAATTCTGGTATGAGATTCTAGAAAACAAATGTAAGGTTTTGGACTTGCAAAACATGTGTTCTTGACACAATTTCTTGCTACAAACGGATCTTTTGAAGAGTGTAGTGACCTTAAAATTGTTTAAATTGTGAAAATAGAAATAACTCAATAAGCTGAATACATGATGGAATCCATATTTGATCACCATTACTGCATCGTCCCCTGACTACCACTGGGAATAACCACAAAGCACTTTGGCTGTGTCTCCAAAATAAAAACCAATGTGAAAACAAATGCTGATTTTTTTTTCTATTGCCAGTGACTATCATATTAGTATCATAAAATTCACAAAGCAATATTTTTGGACCTTTTTTCCATTTTTATTTTGAACATCACTATTTTCTTTAGATGTCTACTATTTGAACAGTAATTCAGTACAACATAATGCCTCATTTTTTTCTACTCTATATTCTATCAACATTCATCTAACTGACGGGCACTCAAATACAACTTAGATTTCTTCATCCCTACTTCTATTCAGCACAATAGTCTTTCCAATTCAGTGCCGCTTTCTTTGCTAACAGTGTCCCTTTGGAAATCCTCACTGCCTAATGTCCAACTCACATTTTAAACTTCTGACAGCCTATAATTCATTTCACTTAGTTTTTCTTCATTCTTTGTAAGTGCTGTGCTTTGATTCTACTTTGCTTTGCACAGAAAAATCTGTACTTTGTCAAAACCAAACTTTTCTTATAATCTTAAATTCAATTTTCTTTATGAAAATTCCATTTGAAATTTTTTCACCTTTAAACCACACTATCCTTTGTACTTCTAAAGTACCTACCATGGCATTTGATGCAGTGTAGATCAGAGTTTCCTACATGCACTTGGCCAACTACACCTTTGTCAGAAGAAAAATAATCATTCAGCATTCCCCTGGAATGCAACCTTATTTAAGTGAAGAAAAATACTGTAACCCCCATGAGACTTTCAGGTGTGCTATAGGGACTGGGGATAAACTATTTACTTTGAAAAAAATTGAAAAAAATCACACATCACACAATGCTTACATTCTAAACATTCAATGAAATTGATAAGGCCTTTTGTTGTATATTTTAAAATATAATAAATAATGCAGAGATAATTGTCTATTGAACTTACTACTGTTCTAATACTAGTAACGTGATCCATTTAAATATGGTTGTTTGGGTTAAAAAAAATTAAGATAATGTATCCTCCAAAGTTGTACAAAAGTCAGAGAAAATGCTAAGATATAATTTCTTTGAAGCTGCAATAGTGCTGTTCAAACCAGGAGCTAAAAAGCAGTGGCAGATTGATAAGCAAAACTAACCCAAAATTTAGCTGAAAATTAGGAGATCAGAAACAGTCACATGTAGCAATAGCCTTTTGACTGTGTCATCTCAAGTACAAAGGAAATATGATTCCATATAAAATACATTTGCTTTTCTTTTACTCAAATTTCACCCCTCTCTCTTTCTTTTCGATCTCTCCCATCAAGTGCTCTAATTTTGGAAAATTGCTATTTCAATTCAACTCCAGAGAGAGCTGCATTTTTTCACTTTGCAATCAGCAACTCAAGAACACATATTACTTTTGTTCATAGCTGCTGTGTTTCTTCTAAATTGGTCTGGGATACTGAAAAATAGCATTGGATGTAATCTTCATAAAAAATTTCTCCTTTTTTTTAATTTCCCTCTTAACTTTTGGATGATACAATTTATTTCAGATCCTTAGCTTCGTTTTGACATACACGCATGTATGCACATAAAGACACACACTCTTGGTTTTGTGCTCAGAAATCATTTCTGGTGGTGCTTGAGAAACTATAAGCAGTTTTGAATATTTTGAGTAATGAACTCAAGTCACTACTATATTATCTTTCCAACATTTATCTTATCATTAGTATAATCTTGCATTCATTTAGTGTATGATCTAAGACACTGATAATTATTCATTTTGGGATTTCCACAAGTATATTCAGACAAAGTTCTAACAGCCAATAGCCAGTGTTAGCAGATATAATAGCAGTTCTCAGAGTAGAAACAAAGGTCTCAGGGAATATCCTTTCAGTGGTGTAGAGCATGTAAGAAGCCTAAACATAGATAGTGTGCTATCATAACATCAATTATTCATGAAGAACTAGAAATTTGGAAAGCAAGTTTGTATCCAAGGATAATGAGACAGAAACATGTGTGCCATTTCATAGGAGCCCATTAAGATGTGGGTATTCTGTGTTTCTGCTGAGTATTTAAAAAAATAGTTTTATAGAACATATATTATACTTTATACCCTATGCCTATTGAGTTTATAACTAGTATAAATATTATTTTATATATCTTGGGTATTATCTATTTTTAAATAGATTTGAGGATTTTTTTTTTAATTTAGATTTGAGATTTACAGAAATGTAAATCCTGAATCCAACCTCTAAAGTAAATAAAGTTAGTTGAATACTCAAAGTTCCAAGATTGCTCAAATCCTACAAGAAAAGATACTTAGGAGAAAAATGTCATTTGATCTCCAACTATTATTAATTGTAATTCTATGCACAATATATTATCAAATTTGGAAATCCGTTGCTACACTTTTCAATAGTTTCTAAACTGAATTCTTAGCTAACCCGAACTCACTTCTGACAAATTAATTAGATTCTCTTCTCTACCTTCTTGAATTTTCTTCCACAATTCTCGTTTTATTGCAAAATTAGGTTAACAGAGAAAACAAGTTAATTTTACTTTCAACAGAACATGCCACATTCAATTAATGAATAGTTGCATATACTAACAAGTGCAGCTTATAGTAAGATTTAACATTCTGATAATGTGATGTTCGGGGTATTGAACTTGCGAGTTCTCATTTCTAAAACAAGTAGGTTAATATATATTACCTAATTTAAATAGATTAAAATAAAATATATTAATCAATTTTGATGTACTTATGAACGTAGATAATTTCGTTTTCCTAATAAATTATGCAGAGTAAAATATTTAGAATGAAAACTGATTTTTATTAACATTAGATAGTAATATTTAATTAAATAAAATGAATATAAATCTTGGAATATTCTTTAAGCATTTTGTATTTATATTACAAGAAATGGAAATGTCAATCTATTTATTTTATGTATCCTATCCCTTCATAGAAAATATTCTTGATGCACTTTTAAAAATTTCATCACAGTCCTTTTAGATTCAATTTTTATGCGATTTTGTGTGTACATGCAAATATACATGTGCATAAAGGTTAAAATAGTTACATATCTTTATAGTAAAGTTCAATGGGACATTTAATGATTTCATAATTTAACTTTCCATATTTTACATCTGAGAATAAACACAATGGAACATTCATTTCGCAAAAAAATATTTAGTGGACTTACCAGAATTTGGTTCGTTTATATCTTCACTGGCTGGTATATTTAATGGTCAATATACTGGTACTATCTCATAGCTGTCAACCAGATAAGTCACATTCAGCAGGAAAGTTCAATATAGGTAGAGATATACCATTTGATTGATATGGGTGCAGGTTCAATTTGCAATTCTGGATGTCCCTGATTCTATCAGGTACAAGTCTGGAGGCCTCTGATCACTACAAACTGTGACCCTGGTCTTGTGAGACACAGCATGACTAGAGCATCAGAGCTGCCTCAGATATTAGGATTGAGATTTCTAACCTGGTCAGATAGTAATGCCTAGAGCTATCCTCATAGTCTCTGAGCACAGTTTGGGACACTTTCCTAAACAACTCAAGCTTCAAATCTTTTGAGACAGTATTTTTAATGCTTTACTTTGTATGTCGTGGACCATAACTTATTTAAAAAAGTAAAACAACAAAACTATTTAGAGATTCAAGTCAAGTAATTTTTTTCCTTTTAGAATTGATCTAAAGAACAATAAAAGCAAATATGTTGAAGAGACTTCTCCAAAATAACCCTCAAATTAAAAATATTTATTTTGCTAGGCTGGAACAATAGTACAGTGAAAGGTTTTGCCTTATATATGGATGGCTTGGATTCAATTTCTGGCACCTTAAATGGTTCTCAGAACACTGCCAGGAAAATCTCTAAACATTGAGTTAAAGGTAAGCCCTGAGCACACCTAACTGTAGGACCCAAAAGCAAAACATTTAAAACAACATTTTTGACTGCACAAATTATACAGGAATTAGCATCCATGCCTCCCATGCTTCGGCATTGGTCTCATTTCTGATACTGCATTACCTCTTGACTGGGTGTAGATTTAGAAGCTGCATTACACCATTAGTATAGCCTTCAGAGTCCAAATAAAGTCATCATTGCCTATCACTATACTCCATTGCTTATTATAAGGAGTAGTCCCTGGATCTCTGGAACACAGGAGGATCCATCCTATATACACTTGCTCCCATTAGAATGAGTTCTATAATTTAAGCTTTTTCCAAACTTTGTTGTGTTAATTTCTAAGATTCAATTTTGTTAACAATTTGCCTTAGTTTAGTTAAAACTCAATAAAGTATATTTTTCTAATTTTCCTTACGAGTTTCAATATATTGTGATTTTTTTCCTCTGTGACTAATAGAAAATGCTACTGAAGTGGGGTATACAAAAACCAAATAACCAGAATTTTCAGGGATAACCTATTTATATAAACAAAGATGATTGATACAGTGAGGGAGGTTTTTTGTTTTGCTTTTGTTTTTTGGGCCACACCCGGTGACTCTCAGGGCCTACTCCTAGCTATGCACGCAGAAATCACTCCTGGATTGGGGGACCACATGGGACACTGGGGAATCAAACCGTGGTCCGTTTTAGGTCAGCCATGTGCAATGCAAATGCCCTACCACTGTGCTATCGCTCCAGCCCCATAAATTTAGGGATTTTTAAAGTTGTTACTGGGACTGATAAGAAATTAGCTGACTAAACTAGAGAAGATAAACATGTGATGCTAAGCATGGACCCCAAGGCCCCCCTGCACTGAAAACATGCACTTCACCCTTTAAGATATATATCTGTGGGCCCGGAGAGACAGCACAGCGGTTTTTGCCTTGCAAGCAGCCGATCCAGGACCAAAGGTGGTTGGTTCGAATCCCGGTGTCCCATATGGTCCCCCGTGCCTGCCAGGAGCTATTTCTGAGCAGACAGCCAGGAGTAACCCCTGAGCAACGCCGGGTGTGGCCCAAAAACCAAAAAAAAAAAAAAGATATATATCTGCCCCAAAGAAATGCTTAACATATTGGCATGTTATTAATTATCATATACATGTTATAAGTTATATAAAATTGGTTAATCTGATAACACAGTTAATATAATGGTATGAGTTTCTGAACTATTACTCCAAAGGTAATATTAATTTAACTATTAATTCAAAGATTAAATTCATTTATTGTCTATAAGGTGAACTGTATACCGAGAACATGATATAGAAAAAAAAAAACAAAACAGAAAAATTGTAGTACAAGTTAAAACATTCAAATCTCCATAGTATTAGTGTAAGGTGGAAAAATAATAATCTAGATCCTCAAAATCAATTTAGCCTGATGTCTATTTTCTGTGACCCTTGAGATAGAATAGTTTTGCATTTTAAGGAGTTGGAAAAGAAAAGGAAATATGGATATTGAACTGAGACACATATCTACAAAAACCTCAAGAATTTACAGAATTTGGGGCCGGTGAGGTGGCGCTAGAGGTAAGGTGTCTGCCTTGCAAGCACTAGCCAAGGAAAGATCACGACCACGGTTCGATCCCCCCCCCCCCCCCGGCGTCCCATATGGTCACCCCATGCCAGGGGCAATTTCTGAGCGCTTAGCCAGGAGTAACCCCTGAGCATCAAATGGGTGTGGCCCGAAAAACCAAAATAAATAAATAAATAAATAAATAAATAAATAAATAAATAAATAAATAAATAATTTACAGAATTTCCTTTAAAATAAAATTTTACTAATTTGTATTTAATCTTTTTAAAGTGTTTTCTTAATATAATTTGCATATAATTTTCATGGTTAATATGCTGCTATTTAGATATGTGTCCTGTTTGAATTACCTCCATATTTTCAAGTGTATATGATCATTGAATGCCTTACATCTCACATCTCTTGAACTAAGTTAGATAAGGCCACCTGGAATTTTTGGCATCAAGCCAGGTTCCTGCAAAAAGGAATATTCTTGAGAAGTATGCCAGGTGTGTCAGCTGAACTCTGAGCCCAGTATAAGATGCACTATATTCTGCTAACATAAACACATAGGTAAAGGTTGAGAATATATTTAGCAGCTATTACTGGTAATGAGGAAAAATACAGTTTTGATATGCAATGTAAGACTTTGGGTAGGTGACCTCAGGTTTAGCAAGTCTCAGGAATAGTACTTTTTACCCTACCGACCTCAAAGAAATATATATTTATATATGTGTATATATAAACCTATATATAGATGATATATAGATATATAGATTAATATGTATATAAATAGATAAACATGACAAAAAGATGTTTGGTTTTCTTTTCCTTTAATTAAAGACAAAGCATTTGTTTCATTTTTATTAGAATAATTAAATTGCAATTTAATTTTGGTGAATTATAAAATAAACTATAGAACCAAATACATCATTGTCTGCCTGTTATTACCTCATCAAATACTTATAAATGCGTTTTTTACATATTTATAACATTTTATTTTTCCACACACATCTATGTGAAAGAAGGATACTTTTCACAAAGCAGCTCTATAAAATATATCATGATACTTTCCCCCTTGGAAGTAAAACTGACAATGTTATTCTTACTCTAAGGGCCTTTTTTCTATGGGCAAGAATCTTAAAACTTACAAAGTTTTAACAAATACCAGAAGTTCAATATTTTTGAAATTAACACTGAAATAACCAGGCCACCAAATGTAACACTGTAACCATATGCAGGTAATCATTTGATGGCTACAGAAATGTTTGAAAAACACTTATTTATAGAGTAAAGTTGTATATTATTTTTGCTTTGTATGTACACCTTTAGATCTCAGGGGGATACTCCTATTTTGGGGCTCAGGGGATCATATTTGGTGTTAGGTATCAAATCTGAGTTTTCTTCATACAAAGCATAAACTCCATTTTATTGATGAATCTCCCCAGATATTTTGATATTTAAAATAAAAATGTTCTGATAACAATAAATATTCAAAGTCTACAAGTCATCTAGGTAATTTAAAATAAACCACTTATCCCCCAGCCAGTAACTTAACATATTTTGAAGTTCTTATTCCCAATGATAAGTTACTGTATTTGAAGAATGGTTCGTTATGTAAGTGATTAAATAAAAATGAAGGCTTTAGGATTGGTCCAAATCTATTGACTCTATTTCTGTAGTATATCATTAAGACATACAAAGAAAACACTAGAGCTATGCACAGGAAAGTTCATATAAAAACAGATGAAAAAAAGGCATGCTCCCTACCTCTTTTATCTTCCAAAAATCTATATGCAAATGAACTTTTACTGACATAAAATTTATAGGGTATCATAACTATATTCACTTTTTCAAAATAAAATAATAGAATAATGCATTTCAACATTTATTAAAACACAAACATATCTAGGAATTCATGTAACCAAGTAATGGCAGTTATATAGAAACTTGTTACCTTTTTGCGATTTTAGAATTTGTATTCACTATTTTTTTTATATTTTCCCTAGAATTTCTTAATTTTCCCAAAATTCTATTTCTCCTTTTTCATTTGACTTCATTGATATTCCTCTCCAATATTTGATAGTCTTTTCTTTTTTTTACAATCTTTTTTTCTTTAATTAAACATCTTGATTATAAATATGATTGTGATTAGGTTTCAGTCATGTAAAGAACACCCCCTTCACCAGTGCAACATTCCCACCACCAATGTCCCAAATCTCCCTCCATCCCACCCCACTCCCACCTGTACTCTAGACAGGCTTTCCAGTTCCCTCATTCATTCACATAATTATGGTAGTTCTCAGTGTAGTTATTTCTATAACTGCACTGACCACTCTTTGTGGTGAGCTTCATGAAGTGAGCTGGAAGTTCCAGCCCTCCTCTCATTGTCTCTATTTTTTTATTTTTATTTTTATTTTGCATGTCATCCTTGTGCAGGGGCCTTGCTAATCTTCTCTGTATTATTCCAATTTTAGTATATGTGCTGCCAAAGCGAGCACTATATTTATTATTTTTAAGTCTATGGTAGACAGTTAATAAAATAATGAACAGAATAATCTTTTGCATATTTTTACAGTAAAAATATTCCAAATATGAGGAAGTGATGGGAAGAGAATACAATTTATTATTTCCATCATGCAATTACAATAGTTTTAAAAGCAAAGATAATAAAGACTGAGATTAGGAATAAGTTGCCTTAATTCTTTTTCTTTGAGTACTAACCATGGTGTTTTAAAGCTCCTTTAAACGTGATACACTATTATACTACACAGAACGTGATTGGGTAGAACAACTAGTTGGTTATTACTAAACAGCAATAGCAGCTTCAGCATATTGAAATCTCATCTTCTATACTACTAACTCCCAGCTATCTGGAAAATAAAAGTTGTTGAAAGTCAAGCGTAATTATCTAGTCCAGCAAATAAAGCTTTCACTAGAATCTATTTGTGCAGTTTGAGCCTTATTCCATCAGTGTGAGAAAGTCAAACACTCCAGATATGATGACAGAAGTCTTTTAACCATAGTTTGGCAGGAAGAGCCAAATATACAGAGCCTCTATAGTCCATGTTTGCCAAATGTGAACATACATAAAATCTTGACAAAATTCTGACATTCCAACCAATATACTTATTGTGCAGTTCAGGAAAAGTTATGACACATTGATGACGAACATTCATTCCTTAGACACACTGCTTAATCTGAACCTCGCTTCCAGTAATAATCAGGAGAAAAAAAAGAAAAATGATGCTTTTGATCAAAGTAAGTCAAAAGAAGGTTGTGTCCTCTCTGTCACATTTTTTTGTGTGAAAAGTAATCCTATTAAATTTTAAACTTAAGCCCTTACCCCCACCCTTTACAGTACTGCAAATAAGGGAAAGAAGAGTGCAGTATTAAATGTTATTACTCTTTTGCAAGTACAAAAGAAGAGGGATTTACATTAGAACAAGTGCTAAGAGTTAAGCTTCAGGCAAGGAAAGATCATTATTTATAACTAGCTGATCTGCTTCTATATGATTAACGGAAGAACACTGAATTAATGTTGTTATCTTAATATTGTTTAAATGGCCTCTAGATGTGGTGCAGAGCCAAGTCAGGCAGAATGGTTAATACAAAATAAATGTCAATCCATGAGAGATTTCTGGGAAACATTTTCACCCTAAGTAGAATTTGCTTAATTAATGACCTCAAAATGATAAGCTCTGATAAGCCTCTGCTGCATGGTTTTATTTTATTTGGGGGAAACAGGATGCAGCCTTATTTAATGGGATTTTCTTCTGAGACTGGTGATACTAGCAAGTTTCGGGATAATTATCAGCCATCTTACAGATTTCTTTGCAAACTGTAGTTCATGCCCTAGGTTATCTGGGAAACAGACAAGGAAAATAAGAAACTAGAGAATTTATAACATTGTATAACCTGTCCTTTAAACCACCTGCTTAAGTCAAATGTTGAAAATTTAAGACGCAAGAATTTTCTATCATTTACTACTGAATACTGAAAACATTTTGCTGTTTTGTATCCTTATTCCTCCACACCTCTCCTAAAAGAAAAATTACATAGTAAAGGAAAAAATAAGAAAGAAAAAATGAACTGGGCGTGTATTTTGAAAGAATGTGACACTGACTCTTTGGAAAAAGCAACCTGGTTTAATTTTGTGACAAAGCTTTTCCAGTATCTTTGCACTCATAAACGCCCCATTCCCAGTTCTGGGGCTGTAAAGTACTATTCAGTGGAGAATGTGTAATGGAATTTCCCCAGGGCTCTAGTCAACTGTATCCTCATTAGCATAATAAAAAGTTATGATGCTACTCAAAAACGTTCTGTATATGCAATATTTATCCACTCTATATTCCTCAATTACTGCACACGAGTGTTCTTGAAAAAATATATAATAGTTTATATGTATTTAAACATAAAGTCCTAAATTCTTTGCACCTATAACTAGACTCTTCTCTTTCTCTCTCTCTTGTTTCTTTTCTTTCTCTCTCCTCTTTCTGTCTCTATCTCTGTCTCTGTTTCTGTTTGTTTCTGACTCTGTCTCTCTCTTTCTCTTGCTCTCTCTCTTTCTCTTGCTCTCTCTCTTTCTCTTGCTCTCTCTCTTTCTCTTTCTCTTGCTCTCTCTTTCTCTTTCTCTTGCTCTCTCTCTCTCTCTCTCTCTCTCTCTCTCTCTCTCTCTCTCTCTCTCTCTCTCTCTCTCTGGCTTTTGGGTCTCAACCAGTGGTGCTCAAGGATTGTTTCTGAGCCAGGAGTAACCCCTGAGTTAAATACACTGTGCCCCCCCCCCGAAAAAATAAAAACAAAATTAAAATTCATAAAAATGATAATATAACAGGATGCCTGTAATTGTATATAGAAAGTTGTCCAAAAATAGCATTGCCTTCACTATGATCTTCACTATGAGTTATATAAAATTTTTTGCATTGCTTGTTTTGTTTGGGATTTTGGTTTGGGGGCCACATCTATCTGTGCTCAATACTGCTTGGTGCTCTGCACTTAAGGATTATTCTTGGCAGGCTCAGAAGACCATCTATGTTGCCAGGGGTCAAATGCACAAAAACTGCATGCAAGGCAAACACCCTACAATAGCTTGACCCCATTTCCTAAAAGATGATTCACATTAGGAGTTACATGCTGACCATACACTAGCCTGTAGATTAATAGTACTACAACACTTCTGTGAAATATCTATATTACTTAGCTTCTCCTAGGCAATAGAAAATATTGAAAACATTTTCTTGCTATTGGTTCTTTTGTGTTCTTGTTTAATGAAGCCTCTTGAATTCTGCCTAAAATCACAAAAATTCTAATATATTTTTAATTTTTCCCTGATTACATGTTGTTGTTGGAGAAATGGGTGGGTTGGATCTACATGCAGTAGTGCTGGAATTTACTTTTTTACTGTATTTATGGGTATCAACAGTCAGTGCTTAGGTGACCATCTAATGCTGGGATTGAATCTTAGCCTCCCATATGAAAAATATGCTCTTTGCTGATTGAGTTATAACTCTATTCATTATTTATAGTTGTTTTTTATTTTAATTGTTATTATGTAGAAGAAAAATGTGTCTTTGAAATCTTGCACTTCTCAATATTAAATAGTTATTAGTATTGTGACCTTTGGAGAATGACCATAAAGTGACCCAAAAGTTGTATTACTTTTCCAGAAAAAAAATATCCCTTTGATAATCTTTATTGCCTTCTAATTAGTTGTACTGAATTCACATTCATACATATTCTTTTATTTTTATTGCTTGGTTATTAAATTTTTAATTTTTAGTCTCAATGTTTTTAAGATAAAGTTTTTGATAAATTTGAACTAAAACAGTAATGTACACATATACTCTTCCTACTGACTAGGATTCAATATAAATAAATTTTAAAATTCTACAGTGGAGTTCTACCTTTCATATGGTTAATGTTCTTAAATATGCTCAGGACAAATAATAAGAAAAATAAATATATTCTCTTTTGCAAAAGGCATAGTACAGTTGTAGAATGATATTTTTGAATTCACAGACCCAGTTTCAAATACTGTCACCATATATGGTGCAATGATTACTGCCAGGAGACAGTCTAGAGCACAGAAAAAAAATATATAAGCCCTAAAAACTGCTGGGTTTGAGTTAATAATGATAGTATAGCATTTAGTGCATTTGTCTTGCATGGGTTTGAGCCCCAGTATACCATATATTCCCTGAGCACTTCCTGGAGTAATTCTTGAGTTTAGATTCAGGAATAACCCCTAAGCACCACTGGGGCTGGCCCAAAAATAATAATAAAAAATTGCTGGGTGTCGGACCCTTTTATTTATTTTTTCATTTTTTTAATACTGGGAACTTAAACATTTTAGTTTAGGACCCCTAGTCTAAATGACTAATTGAACAGGTTTCAATTGTTTTTGGCTAAATGAATTGTGGTAATTTATTATAGTAAAACTTAAAATCTAGTTTTTGGAAAAATATTCATATTGTTCTCCAAAAAAGCCTGAATCAGACTACTTTTCTTCAGCAGCAAATGAGAGTAATTTTCTCCCTACATCTCTGCCAGCACATTTTGTACTTGTTCTTTTTGATGTGTGCCAGTATCTTTGGTGTGAAACGATACTGCATTGCTATTTTGATTTATGTCTTCCTAATGAATAATAATGTGGAACATTTTCTTATGTGCCATTTGGGATTCTACATTTTATTTTTCATATTACCCACAATACTGCTCTTAGGACTATTATCTAGGTGTCCCAAAACACAATGGCAAAAATCTATCTGCACTTCTATGTTCATTTCAGCACTATATACAATAACATAAATCTGGAAACAACCAGAAAACAGATAAATGGATAAAGAAACTGTGGTAAATCTATAAAACCAAATAATATGCAGCTGTTAGGAAATAAAATGATATGCATAATATTCTTTCAGTAATAATATTGTAATACGGGGCCTGAGCAGTGGCACTGAGTGATAAGGCATCTGCCTTGCTGGTGCTAGCCTAGAATGGATTGCAGTTCGATACCAGAAGTTCCTACATTGTCCCCCAAGCCAGGAGCAATTTCTGAGCACATAGCCAGGAGTAACCCCTGAGCGTCACCGTGTATGGCTCAAAAAAAAAAAAAAAAGATAAAAATAACATTGAATGCATAGTGTTCTAAAAGGGAAAAAAAGGGAGAAAGAGAGGAAGAAAAAAAGTCTATCACAGAGTCAGGAAGGGAGCGCGGCAGGGGTGGATGGGAAGGATCAGGGGACTGGTGGTGGAAAATGTGTAATGTTGAAGTGTGTTGGACAATGTACGACAAAACTCAGTCATGAACATTTCTGTAACTATGTATTTTATGGCGATTCAAATCAAATCGTTTATTAAAATATATAACAATGCCAAGTAAAAAAATTTAATGCACATTTATTTACTTAACTTTTTCTGTAATAAATAACTGAAGGTATGGAAGTTGCTTTAAAATTAGAAAAATAAGGGGCCAGAGAGATAGTATGGAGGAAAAGCATTTGCCTTGGATGCAGAAGGATGGTGGTTCGAATCCCGACATTCCATTTGGTCCCCCGAGCCTGCCAGGAGCGATTTCTCAGCGTAGAGCCAGGAATAACCCCTGAGAGCTGCTGGGTGTGACCCAAAAACCAAAAAATAAATAAATAAATAAATAAATAAAATAAATAAAAGTAGAACAATGTTTATGCTAGCTGGTGATTGAATAACTTAAAAAATGAACTAGATTGTCTTAAAGAATCTTTTGATAGAAATACGAAAGTTAAAGGTGTTTCTATGAAGACGACTGAAACAGAAATTGGAAGATAGAGTTGGGTACTGGAAAAAAGGGTAATCCTATTTAAGTGAGAACCTGGTATTATATGCAAGTAAAATCTGTTTAAGGGATTAATTCATATATTTGGCTGGCAATAGTTTCAGGAAAAGAATAAAAGTTATCTTCTTGCCAATTTTAGTAAATATAAGAGGAAAGAGACACATTGAAGAGTTCCTCAAGATTAATTCAGATTAAAACATCATTGTTGTCAATTATTAAATTTCTCTTTCCCTTTACTAGAGCATGATTTGCTAAATGTACTATTTAGTTTAGCATGTTCACCGATATATTCTAATTGCCCAGGTATTCACCAATATATTCCAATTGACTGATATTTGTTAAATATTAATGAATATGATAAATGCATAGAACTCAATATGTAATTAGGTCCACCAGTTTTCATAACTAAGTTTTCTAGAAGACTTACAAACAATTATACTTATTTTTTGGCATTTAAAAATAATTTACATAGGAAAATAAAATAACTTGTATGATTATAAATATATTGGGTTGTATAGGAGATATTGATGTAAATAGAACATTGAAAAGTATCTACTCATGACAGTCAGAATTACACTTATTTGACTTCTCTGAAGCAAAAAATTTTAGGATAATCAGAAAAATAAAATTTTATTTTATGGAGTGCAAATTTGACACCACATAAGAAATTTATTTTCAAGAAGGCCTGAGAATTTGATTCTTAGTATAGTTTTGGTAACAGCTGGGCAGATTTTAATAGCTGAAATCCTATAAACAGTAATAGCAAACACAGATCCAAGCATCCATAAAATACTTTTAAGGCAATAAAAAATGATGGCTATCTTTATTTTTAAGTTAATCAACCTGCCACCTAAAGTCACTTTTGTTTTAAAAATGCTATATAAAATGTTATATACTTTATATGAGCAATTCAATGAAACCAATATCCAAATTGACTTTGCTGACTCCCATCCTCTTCTCTATACTTCTCTCATATGTGAATATATAGACTGTTTTAAGAAAAGAAAATTTTTGGACTGTTAGCCTGCTTCTAGTAGAGCTAAATTGTATAAAGTGCTGGGTATGGTTCCTGGCACCACATAAAACAAAATAAAACAATGATATTATTCATTTTTGAGAAATAAGAAAAATAATATGAAGACAATAGAGATTAAGGGTCAGGTAGGTCAGTCCATTTTACAAAGCTTCCCACAATAGTGAAGGAGTAAAATTAGGACAAAGAAGATGATAATTATGATAATGATAGTTAGAAATTTTCACTCTGGACAAGAATTGGGTGCTGAAAATCTACAAAGTGATAGGCATGAATAATTCCTCAGTAACAAATGACAAATGACATTGAAAACAAGACTTGTTAAAGGTGTAGGATGTAGAAAGAGTGAGAAAAAGAGACAGAGAGACAGAGAGAAAGAGAGAAAGAAAGGGAGAAAGACAGAGAGTGCAAGAAAATGCGAGAAAATGGGAGAAAGAGGAAAAGATGGAGGGAGAGATGGCAAGAGAGAAGGAAAGAAAAATTTTTATACCATAGGAATCAGGGGAGAATGAGAGGGAAACTGGGGATATGTGCACTGCTGAAGAGTGTTGTACATTTTATAACTGAAACTCAATAGTGAATAACTTTATATCTGTATAAAATCAATTAAATTATAAGCAATATTACATACCTGGTTTTCATAAGATGTAATAAAAAGAGTTTTTGTTTCAATGGATAAAATCTTTGAAATTCTTTTCATTTTATAGTAGCATGTATTCTAAGTTAAAGTTTATAATTCCTTTTTTTACTTATAAGAGCTCTATTTTTGTAGAAATATATGGGTTTATTTTTATATTTTCTAACTCTATCTAAAAATACAATTTATAAAATATCTTTATAAGAAAGAAATACACATTTATTCAGTATTTTATCTACTACTACCATACTTCATAGGGTAGATAACCACATATTTCATATTTGATCCTCATAGCAAATAGTTATAATTTTTAGTCAATTTGAGGCACTTGTATGCAGTGTATAATCTTGACATTCATTTCCTAACTTAAAATATCATGTTTTGTAAATCTTTGTTAAAATAATACATATATTATGCAGATGAGAGGCACTAAAGGTAATGAGAAGGTAAATATTATTGGATGGCAAAAAACAACCAAAAATGATTCTGCAACTCAATTAATTTGCATTTTTATCTGTGTGATTGGTTTCATTTAATATTCACTAGAGTTTCTTGCTTTGATAAAAAAAAAGTATTATAATCAGAAACCTATTAAAATTTGAGTTATTAAGTACCAAAGAAGATTTGTGAATTAATAAATTCAAATTATTTGGAGCTTAGTTCAACAAGAATGACAAAACAGCAATTTTTCACCATAAGCACAAGATAAGATTAAAGTATGGATGCTTAGATCTTGTTGAGACATGTGAATAAACACATCGCAATTGGCAGAATTCAGAGGAACAGCTTAATTTTTATATTTTAAAGAGGTAAACTTTCTGATAGCACTCTAATTTGAGAATAAATGACTACTCACTCTAATGACACCATAATAATCAGCTTAAAGGGTTAATGTTGATTATTTGCTGTATTTCATGCCACTTGCTTATTTTTAAACTCAGTATACTTTACATGCCATGAAAATATCTAAAGCAGTGCTTGAAAGTCTATAGGGATATTCTAGCAATTATTGGCCTATGTGGTCCTAAAGGTGGAGGTTATCAGATAAAATTCAATGTATTGTGCTGAAGACACAATGGCCTGGGGAAAGAGGTGTGAAACTTTTTCAAGCAAGCCTCTTGCATTAAGATGTTCCCTTTAAGATATTCCCTAGGCCCTTGGAGTTGGAGTGATAGGACAGAGCATAGGGCATTTGCTTGCAAGAGGGTATACCTGCAAGGATTGAGACCTATTATCTATTATGGTTGTCTGTGCTTTGACAGAAGTGATTACTTTGTTCAGAACTGAAAATCAGGTCTGAGTACCCTGTAGTAAAACCAAACTAAACCAAACCAAACCAAACCAATCTAATCCAAACCAAGCCAAAAGAATGTTATCCAGATTTCCCCAAAATCCTAATATATATATATATATATATATATATATATATACACACACACACACACACATATATACATATATATAATTTTTCTTAAATATATTTCCAAGAAATAGTTTCTCAGGAAAATAACTTACATATCATTTTTATTATTTCAACAACCTAATTATCGGGAACATAGATATTTTAAAGAGTATCATTTTTTATTTCAATATATTACAAAATATATAATAATAATAAATTATTATATATTATAAGATAAATAATGTAGAAAAAGAAACAAAATTATCTCTACAGTTAGTAAAGTGAACTCTATAATTTATTTGTATAGTTTACATATAAAAGTATATAAATAATAGTCTGCAAAAATTATTGGTATTAAAAACCTTGTTGTTGAATCAATACTATATTTTGAATTTCTTGTGCAACTGCAAACTATAAAAATTGAAAGAGAATAACCAATGCATTTAAAATAAAAGCAACATTTTTCATTACAACAATGTTATAGTGATGCTTTCTTATTGCATTTGTGATAAATCTTAAGGTAGCAGTACCACAGTAGAAGCAATATAAATATAGATTCTGGCAAAATTTTATAATCAGTGTTATTCATAGGATTGTTTCACAAGGCAAATTTTCCAGATGTTGAGAATTTTTTGACATGTTTTCCCAAAGTAGAAGTAAAATTACAGTAACTAGAGAACTTTAGTTATGTTCCAATAATGGTTATTTGGATAATAAACTTCAATTTTTTATTAAAATAGGCACATCTTTACTAAACTTAAATGACAGCATTTTATTCTAAACTTTATACTGGCAAAGACAAAATAAAATAGCTCTTCTGAAAATTTAGATAAATGACTTTCTTCTCATAAATTTTCTTTTTCTTGTGGAAAAGAAGGAAACAGGGTAGATATTTAGGGCTGAGAAAGAAATGGAGAAAATAATAAAACCAACAAAGTTTGAAATAGTCCAATTGTAATTTAAGATGTTGGTCTTTATTTTTATTTTTATTTATTTATTTATTTTGGCGTTTGGGTCCCACCCAGCTATGCTCAGGCTATACTTCTGGCTCTACACTCAGAAATCGCTCCTGGCAGGCTTGGGGGACTATATGGGATACCAGGATTAGAACCACTGTCCTGAATGCAAGGCAAACACCGTCCCTCCATGTTATCTCTCTGGCCCTGTCATTTAGTTTTTAATAGGTAATTCTCAATATCTAAAAAAAAATGAGTTTCAAATATGTACATAAAATGTTCAAATTGTCCATTCAGCATCATCTTAGCAAACTATATAACTTTACATTTTTACAAGCCATAGAAGGGAACATTTAAAAAGAAAGTTAAATGGAGGTAAAATGAATTGTTTTTTATTTATATTACTATCATGCCAATTACTGTACTTAACTTTCTTGTTAGAACTAATACAGTAGTTTGGAATCTCACTCCATATCTTTCAATATATCTGCTTAGAAGCTGTCCTTTGAACTTCAACTTCTTGCTAGTATAGCAGTAGTGCGATTATCATTATAAATGATTGTGTCAACTATTCCAGAATTATGCAAGAATATATCTTTATTGACAAATTATATCTTTTTTACAAAGAAAGAGGAAACGCGTAAGCCAAATATTAAAGTGGATTACTCACTTGTGACTATCTTATTTTTTTACACTATGATGACACTGAATTTTAGATGATCTTTTAGTAGCTTGTGCTTCTCCTTTCAGAACTGTCAAGTTATTTGGCACCTTGTCTGACCTTATGTCTAGAATAAACTGCTGAGCTATGAAATGTCCTATTTTTTTTTATGCTTTGGCAAACTCACCCACCCCCATCACTGCTACCTTTAAAATAACAAGGTCAATTACACCCCAAAAAGATGGCAGGCTTCAGGTCCAATGATGCTGATTAGAAACAACAAATATAGGGCAGAATGATATCAGTTTGTCCTTGAGCACTATGTCAAGTCTTTTGGAGGGTGAAGTGGGAGTATGTTTGTGTTGGGAGGTGGGAAGACTGTGATTTAATGTTTCTAACAGTGTCACAAAAATTTATTTTGAAACTCAAAAGTAGTGGTCATATAAGTTATTGATCATTTTTTGTTGAAATAAGACAAAAAATGCATTTAGTTTGGCCAAGACAGAAGAAGTAGTATTCTGGGTAAAGATCTTGCTATACAGATTTGATGCCTGGCATCACATAAAGTCCTTAAGAACCCACCAGGTGTGATCTTTGAGCAATGAGTCAGGAATGAGTCCCCAGCCTCAACTGTTGTGTCCAGGGTTATATTAAGGAATTATAAAATGATTAAAATGAATTATTACTGCTATCAAAAAGCATATCAGGGAGCCAAAGGACTAGAGTAAACATTTATTATTTGAGTCACTACAGATTTCAGAGACAGGAATATCCTGGAAAAGAATTAAGAAACTCATATAACTTCATCTTCTCATTGCATAAATATTTTATGCAGCTTTTTCTTAGTCTTCTGAAAAATAATTCTCTTAGAACTAAATTTTTCAGCTTGCTCTTATGTGTACTAACATACAATCATCCTCATTTTACCTTAATGTATTATTTTACCTTATGTTTAACCCATCTCAATTTAACTCAAAATAATATTTAGATATCATTTCCTATTTAAAAAACCTAAACAGAATTTTTATGGTGATTAGATATTTTTTCAGCCCCTTTATTCACCATTTTATTATTATCATTCATGTAATATACATCAAAGTTAGTACTGATGGTTTTGATGTACTGTTTGATACAGCTTACCTCTACCAAAGTGCCCAGAACACTACACTAATGTCCTCAATACTACTTCTTATCTTCCTCTTCAATCGCTCTCTGCTTGTTTTTACAATTCAAGGCTAGAGATTTATCATCATTCGTTGTTTATCCTCTATTTGTACAGATGAGTGACACCACTAACTTTTTTGAATCAATGTTTTGTGTTTGGGGTATAAAAGCCAAAAAGTGGAATCATTGGGTTATATAAAACATTTCTTTCTGATAAATTGCATATTGTTTTCCATAGGGTTTGGTTTTTATGACATTCCATTATCAATGAAAGAAGGTTCATTTTTTCAGCACATCCATGGAAATGCTACATGATTCCAATTATGTTTATATATGCTGTTCCCACTACAGTTAGATGATATTTCATTATCATATTAATTTGCATTTTTCTCATAATGAGAACACTTTTTCATATGCCTGATGGATATTTTTATGTCCTCTTTAAGGAAGTGTTTGTTCATTTCCTACCTCATTTTTGGTGTTGACAGGGAGAAAGTCCCCAAACAGTGCTCAAAGATCTAGAGACACTGTGCACTTGAATCTTGTAGGCATTCCTTGGGCCACTGGGTGGTGCTATAGGCTTCTAGAATTATATCTGAATATGCTCAGAAAATATGTGCCTGGAATCAAAATCAAGCTAACCAAGGTACTATCACCTGGATTCCACCATTCCCCAGTTTTGATAAAGTTATTATGTTTTTTGTTGTTCAGCTTTTTCAGTGTTTTATTTTTATTTTGAAGTTACTAAGTTCATTCTGTTGATGAAGTCTTCAACAATATATCAACAAAACAGATATGTGACACAGCAGAAAGGTAGATAATTAATCAAGTTACACTAGTAACTTGAGTGATATAATTAATGATAAAATATGGAAAGAGATTAGATAATGTATTAAAGTGAGTATGTTGAACTATATATCAATCCTAATCAAGACTAAGGAAATGTGCATTAAGGTTATTATAAAAATATTAACTTGATTATGAAATATTTACCCAATCTTTCCAAATAGTTTCCTGTGATTTTATTTTGTCTACATAGCTTAGAATTTTACCTACTACTGTAATTTACAACTTATCCACAGTTATAACATCCAGCATACCGGGAATGGAGCAATAGCACAATGGTAGGGCATTTGCCATGCACTTGGACAAAACCTGGTTTGATTCCCGACATCCCGTATGCTCTCCTGAGCCTTCCAGGAGTGATTTCTGAATTCAGAGCCAGAAGTAACCCCTGAGCACCAACAGGTGTGGCCCAAAAACCAAAAAAAACAAAAACCAAAAAGTCCAACATATTCAGACTTTAGCACATAGTAAATAAATAATGAATAAATGTGGCATGCAATTTTTAATTGTTCTTTTTATATCTATTCTTTAATTCAAATCTCTCGCCTTTTCCATAAAACATTGGGACAAGGATTACTATATATTTTTTTACCACATATTCCCACATTTTTCTATAAAACTAAGAAGAAATAAGGAAAGTCTGGGGGCTCAGGACCAAGTGGTCTAAGAAAAATTGGAGGAAATAAATAAGGATAACACTATATGCCCAAGTCAACAATAATATATTTAAGGGAAGTAAACTTTAAATATCTAAATTTATTTTTAATTCAATAATTTATTTATATAAACGCCGTGATTACAAACATAATTGTAGTTGGGTTTTACTCATAACAAGAACACCACCCCCCTTTATCTGTGCAACCTTCCCATCACCAATGCCCTTATCTCTTCCTTTCCCCACCCACCTGTATTTGAGACAGGCTTTCTACATCCCTCACTCATTGACATTATTATGATAGTTCTCAGCATAGTTATTTCTCTAAATGCACTCATCACTCTTTGTGGTGAGCTTCATCTCTTGAGTCGGTCCTTGGGTCCTTAACTCTGGGAATTATTTCAATGCCTTTAATTTTTTCTTAAAACTGGTAGATTAGTGAGACTATTCTATGTCTCTCTCTTTTCCTCTGACTAATTTCACTCAGCATAATTGATTCCATGTACATCCATGTATAGGGAAATTTCATTATATCATCTCTTCTGACAGCTGCATAATATTCCATTGTGTATCTGTACCACAGTTTCTTTAGCTATTTATCTGTTGAAGGGCATCTTGTTTATTTCCAGAATCTGGCCATTGTAAAAAGTGCAGCAATTAATATATGTGTGAGGAAGGGATTTTTGTATTCGATTTTTGTGTGCCTAGGGTATATCCCTAGGAGTGGTATAGCTGGATCCAATTAGAGCTCTATTTTCAATATTTTGAGGAATATCCATATTGTTTCCCATAAGGGCTGGACTAGACGACCCACCAGCAGTGAATAAGAGTTCCTTTCTCTCCATATCCTCACCAGCACTGATTGTTCTTGTTCTTTATGATATGTGCAAGTCTCTGTGGTGTGAGATGGTACCTCATTGTTGTTTTGATGTGCATCTCACTAAAGATTAGTGCTGTGGAGCATTTTTTCCTGTGCCTTTTGGTAATTTATATCTCTTCTTTGAGAAATTGTCTGTTTATTTCTTCTCCCCATTTTTTGATGGGATTAGATGTTGTTAAGGTCCAACACCCAATTTTGATAAAAACTCTCATCAAGATGACAATAGAAGGAACTTTTCTCAATATAGTAGAGGCAAACTACCACAAGCCAATGGCAAATATTATTCTCAATGGAGATAAACTAAAAGCCTTTTCTCAATTTAATACAAGACAAGGCTGCCCTCTCTTACCACTACTATTCAACATAGTGCTGGAAGTTCTTACCATAGTGATTAGGCCAAAAAAAGATATCAAGGGTATCCAGATGGGAAAGGAAGTCAAGCTCCCACTATTTGCAGATTACATGATACTATATTTAGAAAACCCTAAAGACTCTACCAGAAACTTCTAAAAACAATAGACTCATATAGCACAGTGAAAATTTACAAACTTAACACACAAAAATCAAAATATAATAATGATAGAGAAAAGATGAATATCAAAAAAAAAAACAACCCCATTTTCATTTGTGCCAAACAAACTCAAATATCTTGGAGTCAACTTAACTAAAGATGTGAAGGACTTATACCAAGAAAACTAAAAATTCTGCTTCAAGATATAAAAGATGAATGATCTGCGGAAATGCATATATCCTGCTCATGATTGGGAGGATTAACATCATTAAAATGGAAATACTCCCCAAGTCATTGTACAGATTTAATGCAATACCTCTAAGGGTATTCATAACATTCTTCAGAGAAGTGGATCAACTACTCCTGAAATTCATCTGGAACAATAAACACCCAAAAATAGCTAGAGCAACCATTGGGGAAAAGAATATGGGAGGCATCACTTTTTCCCAACTTTAAATCGTGTTACAAAGCAATAGTCATTAAAACTGCATGGTATAAGAATGAAGACAGACCTTCAGATCAGTGGAATATACCAGAGAGTATTCAGACAATGCTTTCCAGATATACAATCAATTAATCTTTGATAAAGGAGCAAGAAATGCAAAATGTAGCAAGGAAGCCTTTTCAACAAGTGGTGTTGGCACAACTGGTCAACCACTTGCAAAAAAAAAAAAAAAAAAGACTCAGACCTCCAACCAATACCATGCACCAAGGTCAAATGCAAATGGATTAAAGACCTTGATATTAGACCTAAAACCATAAGGTGTATAGAAAAATATGTAGGTAAATCACTCCAGGACAAAGAAACTAAAGTTATCTTTGAGGAAGAAACAGCACTCTCAAACAAAATGAAGTAGAGATACACAATTGTATTATATTAAGCTGAGAAGCTTCTGCACCTTAAAGGAAATAATGCCTAGTATGCAATAACCACCCACAGAATTGGAGAAGCTATTCACCCAATACCCATCAGATAAGGGGCTAATATTTAAGATATACAAGTTACTAATTAAATTTAAAAGGGCCTATTAAACTAGCAGGCCAGGTAGCATAGGGTGGAGGTATAGGATACACTCTAGGAGGTATATTTGTGGAGAAAGGTTGGCACTGGTGGTAGGAAGGGGCATGACTCATTGTATATCAGAATTAAATTCAATTCTGTAGATCACAAGTATTTCAATAAGATAAAATTTAAAAAAACTTGTTCCAAAATTACACTCATTACCACCTTTAATCAAAATGAGCCATAAGCCTTAAAAATGTAAAAACATAAAACTCCTATCAGACGAACATATGTAGTGCTAGGGTCAACTACATGTATGGCAAGTGCTTTAATTTATGCTATCTCTTCAGCTCCTTTAACTAGTAATATCTTGAAGTAAGTGATCATATCTGCCCTACTAATGCACAAATAAATTCAAATCAACCACCTATTTACCAAGAATGTAATATTAATATAAATAAGCATATTGAATAGTATGTTTAATTTAATGTTTCATTAGTGTTTAATCAAAATATAAATTGAAACACCAAGTATTTTATTTCTAATATTTTTTTCAATGCTAAGAATTGAGCAAATAGTTTATATTTGAAATGCAAATGTGCTACATTTAAGGATCATCACCAGCCCTAAATAAAGAAACTTGCCATGAGCAAAGGACATGTTTCCTCTATGCTTTATAACTTTTGCAAATCTTGAGTTTCCAGTTGCTAGCATTTACCTCTCCCTTTCCATGGGTTTGTTTTATCAGCCATTTTGGGAATTGGACCTCAAACTGAGATAACTGAAATTAAGGTTACTATATCAAAGCAATTGTAAGCTGAATCTTTATTCTTCTGGCCAATCCATATATTTCATATAACTCTGACAGAGAATGGACTCTTAAACTGCTATTTGATTAAATTCTATGTTCTTACTGAAAGAGACATTACTAGCAAGCTAAGGGAAGAAAACAGCACGAGAGAAGAGCAATCCCACCCCATGTCAAGGCATTCATAAACTGGATCAATACAATCTTCAAAATGCATCCACAAAAACAAAAATAATATTCTAACCTCATCACAGTTCTCTGCACCCTGTTGTGAAAAAAAATCAATATTCTACCAATGACTAAAGTAGCATAAAGTTCCCTACTGCTATAGAAAATGCTAGATTGGACAAATGAGCTACACTGTGGCTATCAGATTAAGAAATACCTTTAGAATTACAGATCATCACATAGAGGAGCTACAGGTGTTGAGCACAGAACAGGGAGTGTTTACTATTATTGATTTCCACAGTGCTCAAGCAAAGGTAAAATGAATAGGATTGTTGGAAAAAACGACACTAATTCACTACCTCAAAAAACAGAAAGCATTTTAAGGAAAGATTTAAGGATAAAATCAAACCCAAGACAAAATATTCAGAGTGGATTCTTGAACAGATTAATTACATTGTATCATTAGTTACAATTGGAATTATATTTTGGCCTTTCTTGGAGTTTTTTGTTTTTAATTTTAATTTAGAAAATATTTTTCACATTGTTTATTCCAAACAAATCAAATATAATATGGCACTTAAGAAAGTATGCTTTGATGATAAAAGAAAACATCACTAGAGTATTATTAACTAACATGAGAAAATGTTTGTAAGATAAACAAAACCATTGTCCTATCTTGTTTTGAATTACCCATCATTTTCCTTATCATGTTATCTACTATTATATATCATACAACATCTTTCTTTACAAAAGCATTTGATTTTTTTGTTTTTTTTTTAATTATATCTTATTCATTTAAATATTTATTAAATATTTTTATTAGGGAATGATACTATTTATAGATGATAGTTAATATATTGTGACCATCTCCTTTGACATATTTTATATATGCTATATGTATCATATATAAATCTTAAATTTTAATACATTTTATTGAACAGTAAACTTAAAATAGTTACACAAATAAAAAGATAATTAAGACCTAGCACTTATAAAGCACTTATAAAGATAGCTGACTTAACAATTAGTGAATTAATAGTTTCAACTCCTCAATCAATACATTATGCTTTATAGAAGCCTTTATTCTTCTCTATCTTGAAGCAATACATTTTTTTCTGAAAATTTCTTCAACTGTGATAATCTTATTTGATTTCAATAAAGTCTAACTTATTTAAATAGATTATAATTGGGTTTCTATATCCTAAATAGTTATGAACAAAATTTGTCTTAAAAGGAGTGCCAGTTTGCTCCTCCTCTATGTTATTTCTGTTTGTTTTGTTTTGTGCCCACATTCAATGGTGCCCAGGATTAACTCCTGGCTTTCACTTAGGAATCACTCCTGGTTGGCGCAGAGTACAAGATGAAATACTAAGGATCAAACAAGAGTTGGCTGCTTGCTATGTGGGCCAGTTTTCTTTATAATTTTTTATAACCAAAGATAAGCTGAGTAAATATTACTTTTAATATGTTTAAGAATAATATTTTGGTGACTTGCTCTTCTACTAGGTCTAATGCTAAATTTGGAGATGAGAACAGCATGCAGCAGAACAGGATAAAGGATTAAACTAGAGACATCAAGCAAGTTTGACATAAATATGCATCAGCCTTGTTCAAAGTGGTCTTTCTCTTTTCCAGTTGATTTCATATATGCAATATTTACAGTTTGCTTCCCTCTGCATTAAGTAAACAAAAGCTTAAATTCTATGCTGTTGGATATGACCGTCCTATTTAAGTCTATTGTAAAGGGATAATAATGTTAAATTAAACTGCTATTAAACTGCTAAATTTCTTCTCTATATGGTGAACATTAAATATACACAGAGCTTTGACACTTTCCCCAATATAAAATTAAATTTATCTTGTAATTAGAATTTTACATCTGAAATATTCTGGGTATTTCTTACTGCCTTTTATTAAAAGTTACTCTTGTTATCCTTTAAGATAGTGGCAATCAGCTTCCTGTAACCCCCCTCCCCCAAATAAATAAATCTGTGTAATATAAAATAACTCAAAAGAGAAAGCCAGATAAACCTATCAGGATGCCACCTCTCTCTTTAAATTGGTTTATTTATTATTGCTTTAGGGACTATAATTGTGTATTCAATTCAGGTTTATATCATTGAAATGACAGAAGCAAGTACTTTGATTATATAAAAATAGTTATAAACGTGTGTATGAGTATGGGATTAATAGAACCATAGAGGTCATTACACCCCTGAGAAAAATATACTTTATACCAAAATAGTAGCAAGCTTGCTTAGGGGCAGATAGGTATTTAATATCTAGTATAAATGTTAGCCAATATTAAATGTTAAATATTTTCTGATCTTCTAATATATCTTCTAATATAATACTTTAAATTTACCAATACAACTTCAGAAATATACAATGTGATATTCATATTGCATGCGCCTTTCTTACTATAGTAAAATATGCATACCATAAACCTCACCATTTTAATTATTTTAATATATAATTCAGTGACATTCAAGTACACTACAATATTGTACACTTAATTACCACTATAATTTTCAGAATTTTTCCATCACACCAAACAGAAACTCTGTAACCAAAAAAATGTACTTTTATAAATATTCACAGCACACTCATGCTACATTAAAGGATTAATGGAGTTCTGAATAAAAAATTATATAAAATTTAATGAAGTTAAATTAACCACATTCTTTTTTTTTAAGGCCTGACCATTTTTAATTTCCATTCAATGCGCCTGATACCATTGGCCCCTGGGTCTCATCCACTATTTTCTTTTCAGATTAAAGGAAACCATATAAATATGAGGCAGAATAAGATGATTCATAGTCTTTGGATCTGTAGGAAAGGTGGGGCCCATATCTAGAAGCTGTACTATAAATAAAATTAAAGGAAGATAAGAAAAAATTTAAAAAAGAGAGGATATGGAAAATTTTTTGGTATAGCACAATATACTTTGGGAAAAATAGAAAGAAATTACTTTGGCCTAAGAGATTCAGTGTGTCTTTACCTTTAAAACATGCTGTCATGAGACTGACTACAGGCTTCAGGCATCAGGCATGTTATTTGTCAAATTCCAAAGTCTTTCTTTAATGAGCCCAGTAAAATGTTTATTTCCATATGTAGATATAGCCTCCATCCTTTTTTCTTTTTCTTTTTATTTCTTTTTTTCTTTTTTCTTTTTTTTTTTTTTTTGGTCTTGTTTTGGTTCTGCTTTGTAAGATATTCTAGTTTAAAATTCTCAATTGGGATAAGAACTCAGGTCAAAACCAGGGCATAGAGATTGTATAACTTGTGATTTTTATCCCCTCATGCACCAATTATATAATATGGTATCATTTTTTTCCTGCATAGGATAATAAAATGGGAAAATCTTATGTATAAATCTAAGTTCCTATCTAATGGGATAAGAACCCATGAACTTTCTGATACACGGGACCTTTCACCCTAAACAATCATCATGGGGTCTTGACATAGACCTTATGTGATTGGACATTGACCATCAAAACCTGAACCCTGAATCCCAAGTTTAGAACTGGTACATTTCCCTGCACTAGCAATAGGAATCAAACTCCCCCTGGGGGAGGACCTAATACTATTCTGGCAACAACTTGTGCCAGCCAGGAAAATTCATCTGACATCCTGCTGACCAAAGAGCAGCAACAATTTGATCTTCCTTACCACCTAACAGTTACCTGAAATCAGAAGACCCTCCATTCTAGGATCTGTGCACAAACCAAGATCTCTAATTACAGAAAACTGACTTTGACGACCACAACTGGGCAGAATTTTTCCTGGAACAATAAAGTGACCACATTCTAACATTCTCAGTTTAACATAACAAAAAGCTACATGGAATGCGTTTTAAACTTTTCTATTTAAACATTTGGCAAATTTGAATAAAAGGACTACCAAGAATTTAAATCTCCTAATCTTGATCCCAAACAGATAAACCTATGGAACTTTAGCTAAAATAATTAAGCATGAGTTGTTATTCCCATAAAGCAATATATTTTTCTTAAATAATATCAAGATAAGAATATCCTTGAGTTTAGTACCAGGAGTGATACCGAACATAATCAGGTGCAACTCAAAAACAAAAAAATACAAAATTAGAAATCTTATAAAACATGCACTCTATGTTATTGTTTTCTTTTAATTACATCATTATATATAAATACCTGACAATATATTTAATTATTTTAATTAAGATAAAATGATGTAAACTTTATTAAAAACATGTACTTCCCTTTTATCTAGACTGAGGTACAAACTTGCATATTCATGTACACTATTAAAGATAGCTTTGAGACAAAAATGTACTACTATTGATTTCCCCATGCCTTTTATACATGCATGTTAAAGATTTTTAAATGACAGAAAAATTTTGCTTCCAAATTATAACCACAAGCATGACTCTTTGACTAGGAGTAGAAAATACTGGATGCTGCTAAGAACCAGAAAAGTAAACAATAAAGGCTTTTATAAGTGAAATGTATATGCTAATTGGTAATGAGAAATGGTGAGCTACAAAGAATGCCCTGTGTTTTGATTGACTGTTACACATAGTCTTCCCTCCTGAGAATACTACTATATTCATTTAAAAATGTTTACATCAACATGAAAAATATGCATAATTTCATGTGCTTATAAATATGTATGGAAGAGGTTTTATTAAATGAAGATTGAATTAAAAAATTTAAAAATATGCAAAACAAGTGAATTGACAAATGGAATGTGTCCAAATGTTTTACTTGGCTTTTGCCTGCAGCCTTGTGGAATAAAATTTAGGACAGGACTTCCTGACAGAAGCCTTTGAAAATATCTTAACTTATTAGATCTTTCTTTGTGGATTAACATGGAAATATATAGACAAATTAAGGTAAACACATATTTGATAAATGAATGTATTAAATATTGAACTCATAAATGAATGACTAAAGAGGTTAAATGTTAAAAGTTTTTTCATCCCCATTTTATCTTTTGCAATCGTAAATATTTGATGCTGATAACCCATCTGTTAGCCCCAATCTGAGCCAGAGCTATCACACCTATGTCCAGTGACTTAATATTGCCAATGGAGTCTATTTCCAATTTAAAATCAAATTTAATACTTGTTTACTATGACTATACAAGGAACTGTGTATAATATATTGGTTATAAAATACAGAACTGAACTAATAGTGTATAATATCCACTTATATAAATTAAGATATATTAAATTCATCAATAATTATACATTAGTTATCATTGTATTCACCGCTAAATTAGCAGTGTATGTAAGGTAAAAAACATGTAAATTATATAAATAAATTTATTAAATTACTGAAACTACTATAGAATAAAAGCAAAAAAGTAATTATTACAGATATCGCACCATAATAAACTAAATATACAAAAACTAGTGCATTCAACTTTAGTAATAAAAAAACTATATATTTAAAGAAAAACATACAAATGTCAAATAAAATGTTATAAAAACCACTTATTACATAGTATCATATGCTGTTAGCTTTGTTCATTGTGAGTTGATGAAGATTTATTTAGAAAATAATTGGCAATGTTTAATATGATTTTAATTTTATAATATTTTGATGAAGTAATTCCAAGATTTTAATTTTGAGAAATCATTCTATGTAACAATAATCATTGCCTATACAAACCTTTATTGTTTTACTATCTGAACTGTTTAAAAGTAATGGGATAAAGCCAGAGAGAAAGTGTAAGGGCTAAGGCACATGCATTTTAGATTTCTGACTCCTTTTTATCTTTGGTATTACATGGTCCATTATACAGAGACACAGTCCTAGACACCCTTGAAATACCTCTTAGGTAGGACAGGTAATCCCTAATACCTGATGCCTGGGAACATTATATTATATGCCTCATAAACTAGATTTGCTCCAAATCACCTGAGGGTGTCTGGGCCCCCTCTCCAATAGATAAAAAGAATAGATAGAAAACAATGTGATCCTATTAAAGATCTCATACTTGGAATGTAACTTAAAAAATGCATTGTTCTTTCTATTTTGGAATACATTGAAAAGTTAAGAAGAATCAGGTAGGTGGCATTAACAAAAATATTATTTGTGAATAAAAGAAAATGAAGCTAGTGTGTCATTATCATAAATATATTGCATACCTATGCATTAAGTAAAAGCTATATAAACATGCATAATGATGTCTGAGATAATAATTCTGAAATTATCAAAAATGTCTAAAGATTTAAAAGGAGTAAAGTTGAGGAAAATAAGGATAGACAATGCATATATTTATATAATTCTGCTACTTGGAATTTCTGTCTTTTTACACATTTATGTGAACTTTTAAAATTAATGTGATTCATAGTACCAGTTGTTGAAGAGTACTTACATAACTGCGTTTAGGGGTGACACCTCTTAGTGCTCACGGGTATTGCTACTGTACTTAGGACTCATAATATATTGAGTATATTAATCTATTTCTCTAAACAACAAACATATTTTTTAAATGACAAATCCCTATTATAACAGGACTGTTGCAAGTCAGCCCTTGATGGGGTTGACTGATGGTAGGATGGAGGATGAGGTCTTTCCCCTCCAGCTCGGAACACCATCTGCCACCCTGTTCAGCCGGCGGTCCTGAGGTGAAGCGGCGGGTAAAAGGCTAGCAGACAGTCAGGCTTGTGAAAATTCAGCTTTATTCGGAGGACAAGAAAGAAACCCAAAGCCTCAGCATCAGTTCCAGCCAAAAGCACCCCGCCTTCCACAGACCCTTGCTTTTATCTTCCAGAATAAATACCACCAAATGGTGGGATCAGATATCATCCAATGGTGGGAGCAGAATCAGGTACCACCTTAGGGTGGGAGCAGAATGCCAGGTCACACTCTAGGGTAGGGCACAATCACCTATCAGGGTAGGGTCAGTTACATAATAATCTAATTGAAATGTTTATATGCACAACACAGGACCATTTAAAGTTTAAACTGTTAGACTAGTTAGTTTAAATTATTAAGGTCTAAAAGGTTGGAGTTTGGGTCTCTTGATTCCATAATTGTTGTTTCTTTATTTTATTTATTTATCTATTGGTTGTTGGGCCACACCTAGGTGTGCTCAGGGGTTATCCTGGCTCTGCACTCAGAAACTGCCCCTGGCAAACCGGGGAACTATATGGGTCCAGTCTACCACATGCAAGGCAAACACCCTACCGCTGTGCTATCTCTCCAGCCCCAATTTCATTGTTGTTGAGTTAGGTTTGGAAATTTAGTTCTGTTCTTTTTTTTTTTTTTTTTTACCTCCATCAATGCACCTGAGACAGCTGGCCCCTGGCTCCCATTCTTTCATATTTTTGTTTTTCCTCCTCCACTCTGTTTCTTTTCTTCTCAGTGCTATACTCTGAAACCAAGGGTGTTCCAGACAACTCTCATTCAGAGCTTGCATTTCTTCATGTAATTTTTCTAAATTTCTAAATACCACATATAACTGTATGGTAATAATGCCCAGAGCCTATAGAGATGAGACCCAAAAGGACTGGCTCACAATATCAAGGTCATCACAACGAGTGGTGATTGCAGTTAGGGAAATAACTACACTAACAACTAGCATGACAATGTTAATGAATGAGAGAAGTAGAATGCCTGTCTCCATACAGGTAGGGATGGGGAGGAGGGACAGGGAGCATTGGAATGTTGCACTGGTGAAGGAGGGGGTGTTCTTTTTATGCCTGAAACCCAACTAAAATCATGCTTGTAATCATGGTGCTTAAAGATATTATTAAAAATATTTCATTTAAATTATAAAAAATAAGTGATATTATTATATATTTATCCTCTTCTTGTGGCTTACTTCAATTAATAAAATATATTTCAGTTCTTTATATATTGTGGCAAATTGTATGATTACATCATTCCTTACAGGTATAGTAATAGTAATACATTGCATAGATGTACCACTGGTCTGTTGTTGGAGAACGAGGTTTATTCCAAGTCTTAGCTCAATAACTACTAAATGCTGCAAAGAATAGTGATGTGCATATATCTTTTGGATAAATGTCTTTCTGTCCTAGAGATAGGTACTCAAAGGAGGGATTGCTGAGTCATATGGCAGCTCAGTTTTGAGTGTACTGAGAACCCTTCATAGTATTTACAATAGGGATTGGACCAGGCAACATTCCCGACCCTCCCCGGATTTTTTTATTTTTTTTTGAGGGAGGGCCACACCCAGCAGTGCTCAGGATTTATTTTTGTATCTGTACTCAGAAATCACTCCTGGCATGCTCGGGGGACGATATGGGACACCAGGGTATTGAAGCCGGGTCAGCCATGCAAAGCAAGTACTCTACCCTATGCTATCACTCTGCCCCTGTTCCCATTATTTTTAATATGTACCACCCTCACAGGCACAAGATTATATTTCATGTTGTCTTGTTTTCAATGTCCCTATCAATAAGTGATGATGAGCATTTTTTATATGCTTATTGGTTTTCCTCAGAGGAGGGTCTATTCATTTCTTTTCCTTTTTTTCTGTGTTTTTAGGTTTTGTGGAGTTAACTTTTGTGAGTACTTTTTATATAAAATATATCACACCTTTATCT
Source organism: Suncus etruscus (assembly GCF_024139225.1). Lineage (NCBI taxonomy): Eukaryota > Metazoa > Chordata > Mammalia > Eulipotyphla > Soricidae > Suncus > Suncus etruscus. Next base: position 38,077,985 of record NC_064852.1, read on the forward strand.
TATGTGTTGAGTACAAAAATTTTCTCCCACTAAGTTAGCTTTATTCTAATTTTAGCCAATGTTTCTTTTGCCATATAGAAACATTTTAGTTTGATGTAGTCTTATTTATTCAGATTTGAAGATATAGATAGCCCTTGCCATTAACTACCTATTATTGAAGATTTCTTTGAGATCTAATCTTAGACTGTTTCTTTGTTTCCTCATGAATTTTATGGATTCTGGTTTTTCATACTCTCTACTTTTGTGGAAGGTGTGGGATATAGCTCAATCTTTAATTTCTTACACGTGGATACCCAATTGTTAGAACAGCATTTGTTGATGAGACTGCTTTTATTACATTAAATGTTCTTGGCTCATTTGTTAAAGATAAATTAACCATATTTGCAGTTTGGTGGTCAAAAGGTGGAGGTATGGAATAGATTCTTTGAATATTGGTTAAAGGAGGTTGACACTGATAGTGAGATTGACCCTGATTCATTATATATCTGAAATCCAACTCTGAAGGACTCTGTAAATCAGTTATCAATATAATAAAATAAAGTTTTAATAAAAAGGCAACTGGGTGTGATGACATAAATGAATAATATTGATAAAGTAAGAGGATAGATTTGCTGCATCAAATATAAAAATATATAGGTAAATAGTCTTGTGACTATTAACAGTAATAGTCTAGCCATAGCAGATATGTGAAGCTAAGATAATTAGATACACTATCTATGACAGAAGTTTTCATGAAAGCTAAAATGACAATATCTTAAAAACATACACTTCTTGCACGATGCTATACTAACAACTATTAAAATAGTATATAAATTATTTGGGGGATGAGAGGTATACATATTTTGAAACTGCTAATATTAATATTTAATCTAATTGGGGGATGGAATCAAGATGGTAAGGTGGGGTTTTTTGTTTGATTTTGGGCCACACCTGGCAGTACTCAAGATTTACTCCTGGTTTTGTGCTCAGAAATGATTCCTAGCAGATTCTGTGGACCATATGGAATGATGCACATATATCCAGGTTTGGCATGTGCAATGGAAATGCCCAACTCAATGTGCTATCATTCTGACCTCAAATATTTTTGTTATTTGGTTTTTTTTAGTAAATCTTCCATTAGAAAAGGAGCCAGGGTAAATGGGAATTAACAAAGTTTCTGGTCTAGATATATAATTTAGAGCAGCTACTCCAAAATGTGCTATCTAGCATACTGACTAATATAAACTGAAGTTACTTTTTAAAAAGTCAATGCCAAAAAAATTTTGAAATAGTCCTTTTTCTTTCCAAGCAGAAAATATGCTTCCATGTCAAAAAGAACTTCCCTATTTGAACATGTAGAAAGCTTCTTTATGAGCAGAATATGAAGAGAATGACAAGAAAATGTAAACAGACTAGGTTTCTTCTTCACTAAATTAGAAGTAACTTCAAAATTTTTCTAATTTCAATTTGAATTGTGTATAGGACATATTTTGAAGAATATCTTTGTAAGATAATTTGCTCATTGATTTAAATATTATATATGTTTATTACTACTGGTATCTAATAACCTTGTGCATTTATTTATTTATTTATTTTGGTTTTTGGGCCACACCCGCTGATGCTCAGGGGTTACTCCTGGCTATGCACTCAGAAATAGCTCCTGGCTTGGGAGACCATATAGGATGTCGGGGATCAAACTGAGGTCTGTCCTAGGTCAGCCACGTGCAAGGCATGTTGATAGGAAGTTTTAGGTAGGTTCCTAATTAAATTCCTTATGCCAGAATTCTCTAAATAGTTGTCATTATGTCTTTCTGTATCTTTTCAAAGTTTAACCCAAATTAAATAAACAGAATTATAATTGATCTCAATATAACATATTAGTTTTAAATTTTATTTATTATGTTTTATTATACATTAACTCATTAATTGATGACTCTTTTAAGGTTAGGACAAATATATATCCTTTTCTTGCATTTTATACTAATTTTCTAAGAAAAAAATTAAAATATTTAATAAGTAGCATGTTCAATATGGTTCATATATATACACACATATATATATTTCACTTTGTTGTGTATTTATAACCAAACAAACTCAGGACTTGCCTTGTATATTCACATTCATAGAAGATGAATGAATTAAGGAAAAAAATGCAACAGTGGATGTCAACTCTGAAAACTCATTATTTACTGGAAAGTGATAACTCAGCAAAATAAGCTATAACCAAAGTAAATTGTAGCTAAAGATTATTATTATTATCTGCAATAATTTATTTGGGTTTAATAATTCAGTAATAAGAAATGAAGAGAATTTAGTCCATTTTTTATCTGCTAATGTGAGAATTACATATTAATATTATCGTTTTATCAAAAATTGTTGGTGATCAGTATACTATTGATGTATCTATTCAAAGCTTGCAAAAGTCTAAATATTAGGGCCTCAGTACCTGTTCCTGACTCTGCCTGGGGTTACTCGTGACAGTAATCTTAGGACCATTTATGAGTCTAAGGATTGAGACAGAGTCAGTCATTTGCTAGGTAATTGGCTTATTCATGGTACTATTCTTCAATCCTATTAATGATACTTTTATTTGAAAGATAAACTAATATACTTAAAGACAAAAGAGTGAATTTACATATGCAGTAGAATATAGATGTCTAATTATATTTTCAGTAAACTGGGCTCATTATCTTGGTTTTATGTACCTATTATTACATGATACCTTAGCTGTCAGTCTCTTCTCTATCTCTCTACCACCAACTCTGATTTAAATACCTCAAACTAAAAGAAAAAACTCCCTGCACCAAGAAACAGCACAAAATGTAGTGTTTGACTTGCACATGGTCAATACAAGTTCAATCCGGTTATCTTATATGGGTTCCAGAGCACTTTTATGACAGATCCCTGAGCGTAGAGTTAGCAGTAAACCCTGAGCACTCATAATATTGTGCCCAAACCAAACCACACAAAAAAGTAAATTTTTGTACTTCTTAGGTGACCCTACAATATTTTCATATATCTCATTCTTCAAACAAAGGTTAGATAAAATTGAGCATTATTTTAAAAAGATGTAGGTGGATAGTTTATTTTTTTCCTCATATCCCCAGACTTTGATATATAGGGGTATGTCCCCAATAAATGTTTGTTTAAAAGATAGCTGAATTTAGTTTACTAAATACCTCTGAGGCAAACAATATCTATAAACCCTTTGCAGGAATGTATTTTATCTATAATTTAATTTTCAATTATATTTTCTTTCTACCTTGAGAAAATTAGAGTACTCTGCAAGTTTCAGTTTTATTTATTTAAAGTACCAGCAATAATAAATGTATCATTAAGCATATTATACAAAGATCTAATGCATCTTATTTTTAAAAAATATATATACTCAACTCTGTAGTCTAAAGTTTATGATGTGACCTTTCATTTGTCCCCAACATTGATATATATAGTTTGATAATAGTTATAAAAAGGAGTGCATAAAATAATTAACTTTAAAAATTTAATACTACATTGAATATTCATTGTACTTTATTGTAGGGTATGTAGTTCATATATTATATGAGTGGACTGCAGAATCTATTTTAAAACACAATAAAACTGGTTTTGAATTAGGGATGCTCCCAAAACACTTAAAACTCACATTCAACTCTTAGAGGCAAGGCTATAATTCTAATAACAAATTGCACATAACTTTCTCCCAAGGAAGCTATCCCATAAAACGACATTATGAAGGTTTATATTCCACAGAAATTTGTCATACATAGGCTACTAACTCTAAGACAATGGAAGGTAACATGCCTGCATATGAAATGGCAGAATATAACCAGGGCAATGTCTAGAGAGCAGTGTGCCTCCAGTGGATTGTGATAGGATTAAAAATTGTTCAATCATCTTAACTTTTCATTAGCTGGATTAGTTTTGAAAAATTGTTTTGAGTTTAAACAAAGAAAAGCATATCTTTGATATTAACTCAGATCCCAGAAAATGTTTGAAGCTATTTAATTTGATTTTATGTTGATGTAGAGAGAAAAAACGAGGATTTAAGTCACAGCAGAATCTCCACTTTGCATTTTACTATGTGACCCTACATAATTAATTTCACTGAGTCTGTTTAAAAGTCTAAAAAGCAAGAGAAACAGCAAATTCTTGTCAAACTGAAAGTGTTGTCAAAGGAGAATTTTTTCTGTTAAAGTGGTTAGAGAAGCTTTTCAGACTGTAAAGTGTTACAACCATTTCCAATAATATAATGTGAGTATATAAGTATACAATATATAAAAACATTATTGGAATATTTTATGATTATGTAAAGAGCATTTTCTCATATAGCAAAAATTGTTATCTTCTTAATAGAAAGACATCCTTAATCACTAGAGATAATTATTTCTTGAGTAGAACAATCTTGGTTGGCCTACTTAATTTAGAAATGAGAAATTAAAATTTCTATGAGAACAGATCAAAGAAAATGGAGAGTGCTAGAATATTAGAGCTGACGTCTCTTTTTCTTACTTTTTAGTCTTTTTTTTGGGTCACACTCTGCAGTGCTCATGGGTTACTCCTGGTTCTATGCTCAGAAATCACTCCTGGCAAGCTCAGAGAACCATATGGAATGCCGGGATTCCAACCACCATCCTTATGTATGTGTTTGCCTTATCTTCATGCTATCTCTCCAGCCCCAGAGCTGACATCTCTTATGGACAAGCCAAGCTACTTTGAAGACAAAATAAGCTTTAGTGGTACTCACCACAAGATGAAATAGCAGGTAATAAAACTGTCCTTTGACAGATTAAAATGACAAGGTCTATTTCTTAGCAAGTGTTTTTTGTTGTTTTTTTTTTTTTTTTTTTACCACAATGGATTCAACTCTGGCACAGGCAAATAGAAGGTCAATAAATCATGTAGTAGAAGTGAATGCCAAATACAATTAAAGGGGGGAGATGAGTACATTTTAAGAAAGAAGAAAGAAAGAAAGAAAGAAAGAAAGAAAGAAAGAAAGAAAGAAAGAAAGAAAGAAAGAAAGAAAGAAAGAAAGAAAGAAAGAAAGAAAGAAAGAAAGAAAGGAAGGAAGGAAGGAAGGAAGGAAGGAAGGAAGGAAGGAAGGAAGGAAGGAAGGAAGGAAGGAAGAAAGAAAGAAAGAAAGAAAGAAAGAAAGAAAGAAAGAAAGAAAGAAAGAAAGAAAGAAAGAAAGAAAGAAAGAAAGAAGGAAAGAAAGAAAGAAATAAAGAAAGAAAGAAAGGAAGGAAGGAAGGAAGGAAGGAAGGAAGAAAGAAAGAAAGAAAGAAAGAAAGAAAGAAAGAAAGAAAGAAAGAAAGAAAGAAAGAAAGAAAGAGAAAGAAAGAAAGAAAAAAGAAAAACAAAGAAGGAAAGAAGAAATGGAAGAAAAACAAAGAAGGAAAGAAGAAAAATGGAAGGAAGAAAGAAGAAAAAGGAAGAAAGAAAAAGAAAGAAGAAAAAAGAAAGGAAAAAGAAGAAAGAATAAAGGAATGCAGTAGATGAAGAAAGAAATGCAATAGATGAAGGGAGAAATGAAGGAAAGAAGGAATGAAAAATAGAAGAAAGAAAAATGAAGAAAAGAAAGGAAAGAGGAGAGGAATGAAGGAAGGATAGATGTAGAGAATGAGGATGGAAGGAATGAGGTATGAGGAAGGGAGGAAGTAACAAAGGGAGGAAAGAATGAAAGAGTAATCTCGGGGCCGGGCGGTGGCGCTGGAGGTAAGGTGCCTGCCTTACCTGCGCTAGCCTAGGAGACGGACCGCGGTTCGATCCCCCGGCGTCCCATATGGTCCCCCAAGCCAGGAGCGACTTCTGAGCGCATAGCCAGGAGTAACCCCTGAGCGTTACCGGGTGTGGCCCAAAAACCAAAAAAAAAAAAAAAAAAAAAAAAAATAAAGAGTAATCTCCACATTTTGATTTGAAAAATCTTTCAATAGAATTGAAAGCCTCACATTTACTTATTAAATCTGTGGCTTAAAATAAAATGATATAAAAAATCACTAGCAGTCGCATTATCATCATTTAGATAAGATCATTTTTCATGACTTTAATGTGATTATTTTCTCTATATTTCCATTGAGAGAACATAACAGTTTTTGAATTAGACTTGAAACACTGCTCTTTGGTAAATTAAAAGTGAATTTTGATGGAATTAGCATCACTTATTTTTTAGTGCCCTATTTCCTCTTTGTTAACTTTGGTAAACAAAAGTTTTATTTTTGTCAGCTGTATCCTATACCTGGAAATGCAAAATATAAGTCCTTATGGTTTGAAGTTTAAATGAGTCCACCATATGAATTCCAGAACATCTTTTATTTACAAACCACATCTAAATAGATATTAGATAATAATATATGTGGACACTCATGTATGAACAAATACTAAGAAGCAAAGTCCATGCTTATAACAGTTATGAAATTTGTGGGAAACATTTTAAAATAAATTAAGTCCTCAGAATTTCCTGAAATTAAATTACCAGGTTTTATGAAATACAGCTCTGGGGATTAAACACAGACACTTCTCTGTAGCATTAAGCATATTTTATGCAATCCACTCTTTTTTATTTATTTTGTTAAATTGTACTGTTCTCTAAACACTGTCAACTGAAATTTTCAGAATTTATACCCTACATCCTATTTGCATATAATTACCATGGTAAGTTTCCAGAAGTTTTTTAGCTTTTATATTTATTTTATCTTAGTATAGAAGAGAATTACATGTTTCCATTGAAAATAATGTTACTTGAATCTTAAATATAATCAATGTACTTAGATATGCTTTATTACATGTTATTAAAATTTATAAAAAATTAACTATTATAAAATGTTAAAGAATTGGCCTATATAGTCTCCCACAGATAACATTTAATGTAAAGAACTTAAAAGTAGTATATCTACAAATAATTTTTAATTTTCTGTTATATATATGATGTTGATATAATAATAATGATTTGTGTGAAACAATGAAATAGTGCATTTTAAGTTTAGCAAGTTCATCATTAAAAGTAAGTAGTAAGTTAGTAGGATGATTTATATTCCATGAGTACTTGCATAATCCATCTGTGAATAAAACTGATGATAATGAGAAGAACATTTTTAGTAGTAATTGATTAGCAATAATGAATTCGGAAAATTTCAAATAGTCGAGTAAGAAATTCAGTGCTCAGTTTGGCAGTACATAGAGTAAAATTGGAACCATTCAAAGAAGAAAAGGATGGTCCCTATGTAAAGATGACATGCAAATTTATTAGTGCTCCATAAATTTTTAAAAGAAAGTGAAAGTCAAAATGTAGTTTCTTGTCAGCTTTAAAATTTATCAGAAGGTTCACAAGTCGGGGAATCAGAAGACTTGAAGAAAGGCTTGATTTACTCATGAAAATAGAGTCTCCTAACCAGAAGATTAAAAGCTATTAAGTGCCTGTTAAAGTGATCATGCATGAATTGAATCAATGGAAAAAAGGAAAAGAATTTGCTTGCCAGGGCAAAGCAGTCAGTATTACGAAGAAAAAAAAAAGAGCCAATGAGAATTTTGATTTTTATATTACTTCCTTTCCTCTCCTCCTCCTCCCCATCCTCTCTTTATTTTTTCTCTTTTCATCCTCTTTTTTCAACCATTAACACTGCTATGAATCTTCAAGAAAGCTAGACAATTAGATAATGAAAAAGACAACTGTTTTTGTGGGGAAGATGGGTACAGGTACAAGAAGTGCACATAGGAGTATTGATTTTATATAACTGTCAAATTAAGATATGAGATGTAGGAATGCTTTGGGCTCATAATTTATTTATTTTTATTTAACATGTAGCATGAACTCATAAATTTATTTTATTTAGTGTATGCTAGGAGTATGGTGAGGTGTATTTTGTTATAGTTTTTGCTTTGCCTATTTTCCTATTTTTTTAATCCAGGAAAACTTACATCCCATCTCTGCTCTATCTTAGAAAGCAGATATTATTTATGATGCGACTAAAAATTACAGAGGATAACTATCTGAAGAATAAAAGCCCAGTTTCAGTTTTTAGCAATTGATTGGTGTGGATTAACTTGTTTCTTCAGTTCAGTCCTATCTTCCCTACTCAAGAGCAACATGACTGCAAACAAACTTTACTTACATCATATCATATTGCTTGAATTTTAAGTGTAGAAATGATTAAATTTATAAAACAGAATTCAAACATCTTCCTCTTAAAACAATTGGTCATTATGTTTTAATTTGTTATACCCTATTTAAAAATAAACTATAGAGTTATAAAACATAGTACAAAGTTTTAAAGCTTTGCACACTCTAAACTTGTCGCTCACAGATCTCTGAATAGAGTTAGAAGTAAGCCCTGAGCACAGCCAGGTCTGACTCAAATCCAAGGCCTATCCAAATTCTTAATAAGCCTATAAATTCATAGTTACTGTACTACGCTAAAAAGTTTAGTGTTTGACTGTCAGAAGTAAGAAGGCTGTTTGGATAGAGACTACTATGGACTTAAAGATTGCATAAAGGAGAAGTTTTAACTACATCTATAATTGCCAAAGCTTTTGGGTACTTTCTCCCTCTGAATGTTTAGTCTATTAGGATGAGTTTTGGTTATATCTAAAGTAAAACAGGGATTAACAGCTCAAATCTAGTAATTTTTTTTTTTTTGGTTTTTTGGGCCACACCCGTTTGATGCTCAGGGGTTACTCCAGGCTAAGCGCTCATGCCCCTGGCTTGCGGGGACCATATGGGACGCCGGGGGATGGAACCGTGGTCCTGATCCTTGGCTAGCGCTTTGCAAGGCAGACACCTTACCTCTAGCGTCACCTCACCAGCCCTGCGGTTGGCAATTTTTAATTTACCCAATTCTGTTAAAACATTTAAGTTATTTTTATACATTTTTAATAGTACTTGACAAATAAAATAAAATCAATTTAAAATAGTAATAAGAGGAATATAGTTATTGATTGATATTAGAGTCAAATGTGATTAGGCAATGAAGAAACCATGGTGTGTTAAAAAGTCTAGTTTATTCCTCTAGAAAAAATTGCATTCAATTGAGACACATCTCTTGGTCAATTTTAACATCAACCTTCCATATTAATTTATGACTGCATTTGTCAAATAATTATGAAGACAAGGGATAACTAATGGAAAACCAGTTTGTGAGCGATTTTTGCTATATTGAAAGGGCTCTGCTGATTATGAGATAATAGACAACATCATTATTTTCTCTTGTACTGATTAAGAATCCGAGTAGTTCTAGTATTTTTAGAGAACAATATTAATACTACTAAAAATGACGTAGAAAATGAGCTTTTCTATGATCCAGCAATCTTACTTCTTGACCGCTACCTGAAAGGCCCCAAACCTCTATTATTAATAAAATGAATTTGTAATCAATGTTCTTTACAACGCTACTCATAATAGACAAGATTTGCAAATCAAAGTTTCTAAGAACAGGTGATTGATAATGTCACTACAGAAAACATATATAATGGAATGGTATTCTGTTTTAAGAAAATAAATCATGTAATTTTCCTGTATGTGGATAAATCTAGTGAGCACCATGCTCAGCAAAGAAGGAAAGGAGAGAGAAATAATGATCTCACTTATTTGTGGGATATGAAAATACAAATATAGGAAATGCTCAAAGGATACCAGAACTGAAAATAGGTTTATAGAAACTTAGCAAAGGTGAGGAAATGGAAGAGAGAAAGGATAAAAAAAAAGGTACAGGTCCAATAGTGGACAATAAAGAACATTTGATAGATTATTTGGTGTTGAATGAATTATGCATCAAATTCTATCATTACAGGATTATAAACCAGTTCATAAAATAAGAATGTACAAAATAGAAGGCTATTTAGGTTTATAATTAAATTGATGAGTTTAAGGTTTTAAAATGGTAAAAGTATGATCCTTCACCTGAATATAGTCTCCAATGCCTTTTAGGTGTGATCACTGGTAGGGGTCCTCAAACTTTTTAAACAGGGGGCCAGTTCACTGTCGCTCAGATCATTGGAGGGTCTAACTATAGTAAAAAGAAAACTTATGAACGAATTCTTATGCATACTGCATATATCTTATTTTGCAATGAAGAAACAAAACAGATACAAATACAATATGTGGCCCGCAGGCCATAGTTTGAGGACCACTGGAAGGAGTAAGTGTGGAGTAATGCTAGGTATAGTTATGAAACCAAAGTAAACAACAAAAATACTAAGACATAGATATTTATTTATGTGTGTTAAAAAGATTAGTGTTCAAAAGTAGAAATACAAAATATATCATAGAAAATTACAGAGATACATTGAAATCTTTTTTAATTTAGTTTAGATATTAAATATTATGAAAGAAATGTGGTTTAATTAATGAGGGGGTTATAGAAAGGGAAAATGTATCACTTAATATTTTATTTTGTTACTTTTACATTTTTGGAGTAAAAATGCTTATCATAGTTTAATTCCCTACTCAGAAGCTTGTAAAAATGGCAAATCTTCAGGCATTATCATAGACAAAATAGAATTTGAAATTCTAGAGATTTCTCCAGCCTTGTTATTTTGAGTATTGGGAATTTTAGAAACAACTTGTTACTTCTCAGGATTTACTTTTATTTATGTATTCAGGGATCTCTCCTGGAGGGGCTCAGTTAACCATATATGATGCTAAGGATTTTTCCTCATTTGAGTACAATGCAAGACATGAGGGCTACCCACTGTAATAATTCATAACAATTTGAATCTTGAAAATTCATTTATTTTGATATCTATTACATTTTGTGAACCTCTTGCATGCACAGACATCAGATTGATTTTAGGGAAGAGTATATATTAATATTTCAAATTGCTGCAATATTTGGCAAAGAACTCTCCAGACATTTAAGTTGGGTTAAAAAACAATCTATAATTAAAAATGATAAGTAAATTGGTGATGCAGTATAATTAAGTACATTTAATAAGTGATATAAACAGAATTCTAGTTTAAAATAAAAACAATGAATTCAATACACAAGATAAATTTTCAGTGTGGCTACAAAAGTAAGAATCAATTGCACTAATATCATATTCATAGCTAATTTTTGTCCTCACTTGGCATAACCCTGATTGTAAAGATTGCTGGCAATCAGTCTACAAAGGCAGTGATATCTCCAAGCTATTCATTAAAATGGCAACAATATGTAAATAATAGATTAATTAAAGCATAACCTGTTGATTCAAGACATATTTGTTTCTATATTTTATTCTAAGAGCTAAAGATAGGTCTTTTAAAGTTCTTTTAAATAATTTTTTAAAAAGAGAACTTTATATATTTTTATTTATTATTATAGTTGCCATATATAAAAAGATTGTTTGGAAGTATGCAAGAAAATGAAGAACAAACATTTTATTGCAATAATCTTTTAAATTTGTCTTAGTTCAAAATTAATAAAATCCTAGTGCTCAAAGAATATTTGATACTAGAACATATGTATAAAATCTAATATAATCCTAGAAAATATACTGAGAGGAAGAAAAACATAAAATGAGTATTTTTATGGAACATATTCCAGAACTAGTTCATAAAATATAAATAATTTTCTTGTTCAACTTTTCTCTAATACCCAATTTCTTTAATATCTCTTACAATATTCTCCCTGCTGTGAAAGAAAACATTTATCAATAAGAAATGTATTTTTCACCCAATATTTTTATATAGATGACTATTCCTGCCATTTTCAATTTTAACATTATTTTAGATGTAGGCACTTTCAATTGTCATTGAATATATATATTATATATAATATTTTTATTATTATTATTATTTATATATAATATTTTTTATTTATTTACCATGGAGAAGAGAAAAACCCAATGGCTATATCTCAGGCTTGTGATACATAATCTGCTGAAAAATTTCTTTAACATAAACAAAGTTCTTGCTCTATAGAGATAGTACAGTGATAAGCATTATGCCTTGCATATGTCTGGTCCAGGTTCAATATTCAGCACTATATTCAGTCTCCTGAATCCCACCATAAGTGTTCCACAAGACGTCATGTAATAAATTCTGAGCACTGCCAAGTGTGACAAAAAAACAGCGAGTTCCTTAATTTTTTTGAGTTCCTTAATTTTTAAACAAAATTTTTCATTCTATTTTTTTAATAGTGTTTCTCTTTAATTATGATATCAAAGCTAATGCCTAAGACACTCAATTTTTAGTATAAAATAAAATGGAAAAATTAGTACATCTAAACATAAGAATTTCAAGCTCTAAGTCTAGAGATGATGTTAAAATAAGTGAGAAAACTTTAATATAAGCATGAAAACATTACGTAAGATAAATTGTAATTATTCATTTAAAAATTTAATTGGTATTTCAGATATTTTTCTTCTTCACCTAAGATAGCAAAAGTGATTTACTTGGAAATAATTTATATTTAGTCACAATCAAAAGCAGAGTTAGTCCCGAATGTCACAAATTCAAAGCATATGTCGAAAAAAACCTTATTTGTATGAGCAAGTAAGGTATCTCAAAGGTGATTTCAGTGAGCAAATGACAGTATATGCCATTAAATTCTAGACAATAGCATGTGGTATATTAAGTTGACAAATGTTCCTGATCTCTTTCATGTCTTAATTAGCTCCTGTTGTTTTTTTAACTGGGGCACTCTCCAACAGGTTACAGGAATTCTGTTTCAAGTTTTGTGATACAGTCTTAATGTATCTTCTAATTCTTCTCCTTCTACTTCATTTTTTTCTTATGGATTCTTTTCTCATTCTAAGAATATGTTGTTGAAGCCAGAAAATGTTAAAATATTTTTTAGTGTGACAGACATAATTTAATTGAAAGATTAAATTAAAGGATTTTCTTTTTATGCTCTCCAGCTAGAGAATTCTTTTAGCATAACCCTATGTAATTTTTCATAGTAGATATATCACTAAAATATGATATACTATGCTATATTAAAATAAAAACTTTAACTTAAGCAAATAAATAATCTATATCCAAAGAAAATCTATGTATATTTTTCTTACATTCCAGAATATTTATATATTATTTTAAATTGATACATAGTATAAATTTATTTTTACCTAATCATATTTCATATTGAATTTAATTTACTTTAAATTCCTTATATCAAAATATACCAGTGATATCAACTTTTATAAAATATTAGTCTTAATAATATATTTTTACTACCTTAGTCCTATTTATCATGAAGCAATACTATAAAAATTTTGAGTAAGATATCCCTATGTAAATTTTCTTATGTGTTTTAATTTAGAACATCTGGCTAAGAAAAATAAAATAAAAATGTGTTTCTCTAAAAAAAATGTGTTTCTGGGGAAAATTCTTTTTTTGTTTGTTTGTTTGTTTTTTGGGCCATACCCATTGATGATCAGGGGTTACTTCTAGCTATTTGCTCAGAAATCGCTCCTGGCTTGGGGGATTATATATGATGCTGGGGGATCGAACCATGATTCTTTCTAGGTTAGCACATGCATGGCAGATGCCCTACCACTTGCATCACCGCTCTGGCCTCGACTGGAAAAAATTTAAAAAATTCTTAATTTTTATTTATTATATAATATGAACATAAAGCCCAATAATTTTACATAGGAGATGCAAACAATAAACTGTCTTATTTATCCATGCTTTAACATTGTCATTTTTATATGTGACTCGATATATGGATTAAAACAGACAATAGATAAACATAATAGCATGTTTATTTTCTCACTGTCTTATTAGTGGCACTCACAGACAATTTCTATTGAAGTTCAGCCATTCTAATGAGTAGACTTGCAATTCAAACAGGATATAAATGACAGAAAAGCAACAAATAAAAAATCTGCTAGAGTGCATAAGAACTACTATCCTTAGCCTTTCTCTAAAACTGAGCTTACAGTTTAAATTCATAGAAATACAATTTTTATGATTATATGCATGCAAAGAGGATTCTAACCTTGTGTCTGACTACTGTCATGTTATTGTTCCATAATATTCCACAGCATCAATTAACTCTTTAATCAAATATTTATCAAGAGCAAAATAATTACCTTTTGACTACTTTGTAACCATTCTTTTTGTTTTGTTTTGTTTTGTTTTTTGGGCCACACTCATTTGACACTCAGGGGTTACTCCTGGCTATGCATTCAGAAATCACCCCTGGCTTGTGGAGGACCATATGGGACGCCGGGAGATCGAACCGTGGTCCATCCTAAGCTAGCGCTTGCAAGGCAGACACCTTACCTCTAGCGCCACCTTCCCGGCCCCTTTTGTAACCATTCTTTGACACAGACTCTGATAACTTATTTTTATGTTGAAAGATATTATAAATAAATTATTATAAGTAATTATTATAAGTAAAATTCCATGAGTGTATGTGGGGATAATTAATTAAATTAGGTTTTTAGGACTGCAGTTGATTTCCTTTCAGTTTTCAATAGCACATATGTTGGAAACTTAAAAGACATTTTTCAGAATCATACAATATTATAACATAGTCCTTCAATAGCACTACCTCAGGTAAAAATAAAATATCTGATGAAACTATTGAAATTTCAGATCAAGTCAGCAAAACAGTGATTGTTCTGAGACTTAAAACCCACCACTAAAGCTACAATGTGGTGAAGATACAGCTGTTGAAATACACATTTGTATACATCTTTTGTTGAAAAATACATTTTTTCATAAACTAAATAACTTAGAGCACTTATTAAAATATGCTGTAAGATTATTGTGTGTAGAGTTCATGATAAATTTTTCCAATGGTTCTAGAACCTGAACTAAATTAGTGATACAAAAGATCCAAGAAAAAAACCCAGGCAAGAGATACTGAATCAGTACATGCCATAAAAATTAAGGGAGCAAAATTTTAATATAAATTCTATTTGTATTGTACTCTTGGCATTGGATCAAAATAATGAAAACTGTAAAAGTAAATCAACTTAATGTACTACTTGCAATAGATATATCAGTTTTTAATTAAATTCTGTATGCCTTGTTATATATTCTTGGACAAATATTAAAAAGGAATGAAATTCAGAGATTACCTTGTAAATTTGACTAAAATGGCTTTTTTTCTTCCTTTTTTCATTCTTCCTTCCTCCTTTTTTCCTCCTTCCTTCCTTCCTTCCTTCCTTCCTTCCTTCCTTCCTTCCTTCCTTCCTTCCTTCCTTCCTTCCTTCCTTCCTTCCTTCCTTCCTTCCTTCCTCCTTCCTTCCTTCCTTTTGTTCTTTTGTTCTTTCTTTCTTCCTTAATTACATATTTGCTCAGAGTTGGTTTTAGTCACATGGAGTACAACACCCTTCATCAGTGCAACTTGCCCTCCACCATTGTCACCCATTTCTTTCCTGCCCCTTCCTTCTACCTGTTTCTGGGGCAGGCATTTTATTTCTTTCTCTCTTTCGTTTTTGACACTGTGGTTGGCACTATCCTTGATGAAGTAGTGCGATGCATGTCTCTTTATGCCCTTTCATTATCCAGTTCTTGTCTAGAGTAATTAGTTCTAACTGGGTGTTTCCTCCTTAAATATGCCCTTGGTCTCAATGTGATGTGTTTTGCTTAAATTTTCCTTTATGTATCTTATGGTTTCATGTCTTATATAAATGTCTTTAATTCATTTGATTTCACCTTTGTGCATGGTGTTCAGGAGGGTTCTGAGTTCACTTTTTTGTATGTAGTTGATAAGTTTCCTAACATCACTTCCTTGTTCCACTTTGCATTTCTTGCCCCATTATGAAAGATTAATTATCAAAATTAATCACATACTTGAGGGTTAATCTCATAATATTCAAATCTATTCTAGTAATCTGATGGTCTGTCTTTTTATTCCAACATTATGATGTTTTAATAACTTTTGCTTTATAGCACAATTTAACATTGGGGAAAGTTGATGCCTCCCACCTATTATTTCTTGATAAGTATGGCCTAAGATCTCTTCTGGATGAAAGGTTACCAAAACACATTTGAACCGCCTTAAGCTAAAGGATAAATTTATTGCAAAGACAGTAATAGGAGGAACCTACTGATTCTGTATAACACTCTCTCCATCTCTCACATATGCTTCTCCTGCTTATTTCTTATTCAGGTGTGTTTCTATATAGGCATATTGTATAGCATAACCTCCATTTGCAACTAGCACTGCAAAGATATTTTTAGTTTAGAAATGGTACAGAGTGTAGAAGACATTTTTAGTGCACCAAGTACAAAGTTAGCAAGTGTAAAGGATGACTGAATATTAAGTACATTCCTTTTTTAGATATACTTTTATTATTTCTTTTCCAAATTTATATATGTCAGCATCAACTTTTCCTTTAAGAATGTAAGTACATGGGGCCAAAGCAATAGTGCAGATATAGGACATGTTTGCCTTGCATGCGGCTGACCCAGGACAGATCTGGGTGTAAACCCTGGCATCTCATATGGTTCCCAAGAGAGGAGCGATTTCAGAGCACAGAGCCAGGAGTAAACCCTGAGCATCACCAGGAGTGGTCCAAAAACAAAACAAAACAAAACAAAACAAAAAGTCAGTACTAAAAATATATAAATGAAAAAAGGAACCGGAGTGGTAGGTAGAACAGCGGTAAGGTATTTGCCTTGCATATAGCTGACACAGGACTGTTGTGAGTTCAATCCCAGCATCTGATATGGCCCGATGAGCCAGGAGCGATTTCTGGGCAGAGAGCCAAAAGTAACTGAGTACTGCCAGTTTGGCCCAAGCCAACCCCCCAAAAAAGAATGTAAGTACTGCTTTAATCTTATCTACCTTAGAAAAATGTAATCAACATAGAGCCAGGAGTAACCCCTGACTGCTGCCGGGTGTGACCCAAAAAACAAAAAAAAATGTAATCAAGTGTTGTTTTCAGTTTCTGTTATATGGTAAGATAATGAAATTTCATAGTAACATGCCTAACATTTTATTATAATATATAAGACAGAATTACAATAATTGTAAGATTGAGATATATTCAATGTTGATATTATTGTTGTGTTCATTTGTAATTTATTAGTACAGACACTTAAGAGGACATGGACTAATGTTATAATGATACAATACTTTCTGGTTGAAATATTCTATATCTTTTTTATAATCAAGGAGTATTAGTGTAAACTTTAAAACTTTGCATCAATATATAGAGATATAGAGGGTATGATGGTCTTGATTCATTGTAAATTACATAAAATTGACTTTTTAATTACCTTTAACTCATTACCTTAGTTTTAGTTTTTTGCTCACACTTTTTGGAGCATTTTTATATTCACTTGGTTCCATTTTAAATGAAATAAAATAATATTTTTATGAGACTATTGATTTTATATTCTCTCTACAATTTTATGTTGAAAAAATAATAGATACTTTCTTTTATAGCTAAGACATCTATATTTGAGATTTGAAATTATTTTAAAGCTTTCCATTTTAATAGCATTTGAATGATGCTATTAAAGCAATAGTCAACAACTTATAAATAATAAATGCATATGATATGGAGTTCTTGACCATATAAATTCCTATGTAGTAATATTTATAAAAATATAAATTTACATAATATTTTGATGATTATTTATTTATTTATTTATTTGGTTTTGGGGCCACACCCGGCCGTGCTCAGTGGTTACTCCTGGCTGTCTGCTCAGAAATAGCTCCTGGCAGGCACGGGGGACCATATGGGACACCAGGATTCGAACAAACCACCTTTGGTCCTGGATTCCTGGATCGGCTGCTTGCAAGGAAAACACCGCTGTGCTATGTCTCCGGGCCCAAGATTAGTCATTTATTAAGAACCAAAATAGAGCCAGACCAAAAGCAAGGCAGGTGGGGCATTCGCCTTGCATGTGGCACACCAAGATTCAATAGCTGATGTCCCATATGGTTTCCCAAGCTTGTTAATGGTAAACAGTGAACGTTGCAGTTGTGGCCCCTTCAAAAACAAAATAATAATAATAATAATAATAAAATTACTTATTTGTAATAGTTTCATTAGCTATATGATAAACTAGGTCTAATTTAATAAGGGTGATTTTATGAAATGCTATATTTTATAGAAGATTAAATAATTTTTAGAAATTACAAAGACTGCCTTTTTTGGTATATATATATATTTTTTTTGTTTGTTTGTTTGTTTGTTTTTTGACTACACCCAATGACACTCAGGGGATACTCCTGACTATACGATCAGAAATTATTCCTAGCATGAGGGACCATAGGGGATGCTGAGGGATTGAACCGAGGTCCGACCTAGCTCAGCACATGCAAGGCAAAAGTCCTACACTTGCGCCACTGCTACAGCCCCAATTTTGCCATTTCTTAGGTTGAGAAAATTTGTTTTAGGACTCTGGACCAAAGATGACATAATAATTTTCCTCTTGACATCTATTATTACTTTGATTAGTAGAAACTATATTTCTAAATTACTTTGTATAATATATAACTGAGAATAAAATTAGTCTTGTGTAAATATGGAATTATAAAATTAGAACTAGAGAAATTGTTCAGTGGGTAGTGTGCTAGTTTTGTACATGACTGAATTGGATTGTCTTTAGTATATTTTATATATAAATATTTAATAAACATATAATATATTATATAAGATAAATAAAATTAACAGAATATATACAACATATAAATATATTGTATCTAAAATTATTAACACTCACTTAGATCATAGAGATAAAACCAGAGTTAATATGTTTCTCCTACATGTACTTAAACTAATTAAAACCTGCATATCATTCACCATGCATGGGTAGAAGGAATCCCTAAGCACTGTGTTGTCCTCAAATCAATCCCCCAAATTACAGCAAAGCTAAAATGGATAAAAATATTGTGTGTCTAAGGTGTTGTAAATTACATTGTAGTAAGTGAATAAAAGAAATATAAAGTTACATTTAACAACATAAAAATTTCAATTTTATAGGATTAGTCATCATTTATTTTTCTTTTCTTTTTTCATAATTTATTTTTAATATATATTTCTTATGATTAAACATTATTTCCTGAAAAATTCTGTCTTTTGAATCAAATAAATTTTATTATTGACTGTGAATGTCATTTCATTCAAATATTCTTTATTTTATAATAATTTCCTGCTATAAATATAAGTTGCCACCAAATAATTTATATTATGTCAGTGTAGCAAGTCAGCCCCTGAAGAGGTTGACTGATGGTGGGATGGAGGATGAAGCCTTTTTCTTCCAGCTCGGAGCACGCGTCTGCCACCCTGTCTAGCCCACGGTTCTGAGGTGAAACGGTGGGTAAACAGCTCGCAGACAGTCAGGCTCGTGGAAATATTCGCTTTATTCGGTGGACAAAACTGAAGTCCCAAGACTCAGCTTCACTTCCAGCCAAAAAGCCCTGCCCTTCCACAGACTCTTGTTTTTACCCACCAGAATCAGGTACCACCCAATGGTGGGATCAGATACCAACCAATGGTGGAAGCAGAATCAGGTACTACCCTAGGGTGGGGGCACAATCACCAATCAGTTTAGGGTGAGTAACATAATAATCCCCTAAAATATTTACATACACAACACGTCAGTATGATCAACAATTTGAAGTTAAATTAAGCATATTCCAAGAGGCTATGTTGTTATTCTCTCTATGATTAGTACGATTCTGTCACTTATTCAATTATATAATTTCCATTAATTTAAACTCATTACCTTATACTGATACAAAGTTCATGTTTTAAGGATATCTACCGTATTTGCTGGCTTATAAAATGACTGGGCGTATAAGATGACCCCCTAATTTTGCAGTTAAAACATAAGTTTAGGCCTATATTCGCTATATAAGACAGAACGTTCCTGTGCTGCAACTGTATGTACCACAGTGAGCCAATCACAACAAGCAAAGGTTCAGAGGTTATACAGTAATAGACTTCCTCTCTGACTCTGGCCAATCTGAGCAGGCTTTTTATAGTATAGATTCGGGTCCAGAACACTGTCTAATTTGCATGCATAAAAAGTCTGCTTGGATTGGATGAGTTAGCAAGGCTGTCCGAGAAGCCTTGCAGTGATTGGTGCAGGATTGAGTTGGAAAATTCGTTTTGTGGCAATATTGCTGCATATTGAAATATTTTTCTGGATATACTCGGCGTATAAGACGACCCCGATTTTCGGTTGACTTTTTTTTTTTTCAAAAGTCATCTTATATGCCGGAAAATACGGTATCTAACTTTGATAACACTACAGGCTGTATAAAAGCAGGATTTGCTTTTATAAAATTTAAATTTTATTTTGTTTTATTTTAGGCTACTAATACAACTATATATTCAAAATCATGATAACTTTCCACAGTAATATGGACGTTCTGAAATCTGGTATGCTCCATCATACTTCATTATTCACATAACTATTCTGTAGTAACAATCTCATATGCAGTCTACTACCAACTTCCTACTATTATTTATTTCAAGACAGTTTAATAGATATTCCATAATGCTTTATTTTCCTCAATTCTATCAAGCAGACCCTAAAATATAATTTAAAAAAAAGTTCATTTAAAAAGTTTGAGGACCTCTGCATGACGTGACTATTAATTGAAGGAACGAACAAGAAAGAGCATATATATTTTGCCAGTGTTTTGCAATTTTTGTAAATTTATAACTTTCCACTTTTAAAGATGTTTTTAATTATTAAAGATATATATTATGTTGCCATTAAATTTTATCTGGAATTCCACCTTTTTTTCCCTCAGAATATTTTTCCAATTGTGGTAATAATTGGTAATTTTCTCTCAAGTCCTTATTTACACATTTTTCCTTGCTAAAATTTACTCACGGATGGAAAGAAATACATTTTCATTTGCATGAGTATGTTTGTATTAGCATATTTAAGTACACTTTCATTTTTCTAAAGGCACAATCTCATTGTCACCCACTACAGAAAGTGCTTAACAAGACTTGCTGAATTGAAGTGATCTGCTTAGACCTAGTATAAAAAAGAACAAGCTACTTCAGGCTTATACAAATCATACTTTTTCTATGGCATTGTTGCTTAACAATAAATCACCTTTATTTTTCTCAGCACTAAAGCATTATAACAGATAAAACCTCTTGTCAGTTTGAATGAGCACATAATCCCATTCCATTTTATGTACAAATGCTTTTGAACTCATCTCTATTTCCTGCAATTTGAAATAAGGCTCAAAACTTTATCCTCTGCCACCTCATTTCATTAAAAACTAAAAAAGAAAGAAGAAAAAAATCCCACATAATTATAAATTATTCTACAAAACAAAATGAAAGTTTCCTTATATACTCCTTAGGTTGTTGAATTATTTTATAGTGCCACTTAACTAGGATTGTCACTAATTAAGTTCTTGATGGCATTAATTAAACATGCCATTTTAAGTTTAAACATTCTTATATTTATTTTGAAATTTTTGGTTTGAATGTTTTGTTTGTCCCTTGGATTTTTTGTTTTATTGCATACAATGGATCAGTAGACATGCAAAGAAAGTCTTTCTCTGTGTGTTTATACTGGAGGGTAAGCAAGATCAAGTACATATCTGAGACCTCAAAAATCTGCGTAGAGGCAAGAAGATAAACCTCTTGATTATTAAGATTTATAATTATAGCTTATGAGAAAAAATTGGGAGATAGATCCAAAAATTAATAAGACAATGTATGGCATATTCACTTCTTTGTTCACATAAAAATTGGCTTAAATAGGTGCTTGTTATGATTATACATACATAGAACTAAAGGTTGCCAGGGTTCAAATTGGGAAAGGCCTTGAAGTAATGCTTAGAAGTATTATTGGCTGATGTTGGCTGATTCCTAGGGAGTGTCCCAGATTTCCTAGGCCTATTTATTGTGAACAATACTTTCTCCTATTCACTCTTGCCTACATCATATTTCCTGACTTAACCCTGGGTCCCAGAATATGTAAAATCTAGTATAAGAAAATATGCTTTGGGACCTAACTCTTAGAATCCAGTTTTAATACAAAGTCCAAGCTACACTCCTTCTAGGAACTACACAGAAATAATTTCCATCCATTTAAAATTCTAGTTCTCATTGTCAGTAAATGTGGTCACAGAAATACCACCATGTGATATAGCATATGAAAAGTCCAGTCACTACACAAAGTAAATGTCAGTGTAAGTTTGATATACTGTAATGTATAATTGATGTAGAGGTTAACTAAAATATAAAATTTCAATTATAGATATTTTTCTTAAATAGGACTATACCTAACCATGGAATTTGCATATATAAATAGACTTTAAAAATGAATTCAACTCTGTGTGAATAAACATTGACAACATTGACCACTAGTACCCTCCTTCATAAAAAAAAAAGTCCAGCACAGAAGTTAAAAACCTTCCTCAATAAAGGATAATAAATTAAGAATGGCCAGACTTTCTAATTATAGGCCCTGCTGCTATTATTCAACTGCCACTGCATATCAAAAGAAATCACAGAACATATATAAGTGAATGTGTAGATTTTTTCCAATAAACATTTCTTTTAACTAAAATAGTCACTAGAATAATTGTTTTTAAAGATAAAACGGGGGTAAAAATAGAACAGACAACATTTTGTAGTGAGAATCAATGTGCTGAGTCCACTAAGAAAGGATGGAGGAAATTTTGATGACATAAATTTAGTGACCTAACTGATATGTAACTGATGTTTATTGAATCAGGAAAAACAAGAGCAAAGTAGGATTTAAAGGGTATCATTGACTTTTAAAATAATTATTTTGGAGAACAGTCTATTTTTATGTAATTAAAAAGACTAGGAACTCTAGGACTGGATCTAGGATTTTATGTTTTTTAGAGATCACTAGCCTACTCGTAAAATTTAGCTGTTGGTTGTATTGGCTTTTAATTTGGGGGTATGCTATGCTAAGAGGTTATTGTTATGCTCAGAGATTATTGCTGAGTCTGTTGGGTGTCTCTCCTGGAGTTTATCTGGGCCCATAAGTAAGCAAGTACATAAACATGCTTTACTATCTCTCTGGCAGTATTTGACTATTCTCTTCAGAGAATTTTAAAGTTAAGTATGGAAAAATGTTAGACAACTTAAAAATTTCTACTGCTGGGGCCGGAGAGATGGCATGGAGGTAGGGAATTTGCCTTGCGTACAGAAGGACGGTGTTTCGAATTCCGGCATCCAAGATGGTTTCCCGTGCCTGCCAGGAGCAATTTCTGAGAAGAGAGCCAGAAATAACTCCTGAGCGCTGCTGGGTGTGACCCAAAAAACAACAACAAACAAGTTTTTTCTACTGTTTATTAGAGTACCTAAAATGATAAAAGTACATAGGATAAATTAACAAAAGAGATTAGAAGAGGCTAACAAAGAAGAAAAATATGGGAATGTTAATATGGAGTCAAAAATTTATTTTTAAAGAAAGAGTATTTTTGTCTATATTACAGATAAATTTTACAAAAAACGTGTAACCCTTAGTTAGCCTGAAACCTTGAACTAAGTATCTCTCTGTAGGCAATTTTTGTTTTTTATTACTTTGGAAGAGCAGTATAAGAAAAATGGAGGTGAGAATATTGTATAACAAATCAAAAAATTTGACCATTTATCATCTGTCATAGCTCGCTTTCTCAGATGTTCCATCTTTTGAGTTACTCTGGTCTGGGAAATTTTGTCTCTTACTCTCCTAATATTCCTTCCTGGCCTTTTACTAATCAACGTCTTTCAATGTATCTATAAAATAGCTGATTCGGGTTAAAACAGAAATCCCGAGGATAAAGCAAAGTTCCAGTTAGAACTTTATACTTATGAGTCAAAAACTATTCAGATTAGAGGTGACTTTTGAAATCATAGAGGAAAAACCATGCTGGCCTTATTTTAAAATTTGTCATAGCCCGTTTTCTTTCACTCAAATTAATCCAGCCCTAAATTAATGTACACATCTCTAGAAAGACAAATCTTAGGAGAAACACATGCATGATCCAATTAGAAGTAAACACTGTAACCATTTAACCCTGGTACAGTTTCCTTCATTAAATACAAAAGCATTCCCAGATGACTTTTTTTATTGTTCAGTGTCATTTGCAGTCTCACACTGCTGCTCTCAACTCATTTGCTTTATTTTCAGATTTTTCATTGAGAGTGTTTCCTAGCTAGATTCATGACTATGGATAAGGATCAAATTATTAGAGGAAAAACAGTTCCTGAGGGAGAGAGATAGCTTCTCATTGTTTTTCATTATTTACATATCCCCCTGTATGTTTCCAAGGCACTTAACCTAATTTACATATTAATGAACTACTGTACTGAACTTCCCAAAAGTTTAGTGGGTCAATACTAGAAGTCCTGTTTTAAGCATAAGAAACAAACAATAAACCAGAACATCTGTCAAACTGGTAGGCAAAAAAAAAAAATCTTGAATTTCAATTAGAATTTCTCAACTACTCAACAGTATTCTTTTATTATTTATATTTTACTGTTTCTCTAAGACATTTTCTCCCTTTGCTTAAGTATGTTTTTAAAATATAGCATATTGTATTTATAAATAAACTAATACTACTTGACAAAAATAGACAAATTGAAAAATTGTTTTAAAATAAGCACTTTTGTGTATAGACTAAGAATTTTCCAGAGTCTGAGAGAGTTCCCAAATCTGATAAAGCTTTACCAGAGTGAACTAAAGGACTTAGTATTAAGAGAAATTGATTTGTTCTGGTGTTATGTCTGCTCAAAGTACACTGTCTTTTGTTCCTCTTTTTGTTCTTTGTGCTGAGAATCGACCTCAGAACCTCACAAGTACTATGTATGTGATCTTGTACTGAGGAACAACTTCATATCTTCTGAAGTTTTTATTTTGCTTAGCTTTTTTATTTCATATGCAGTGCAGTTCAGGGCTCAGTAATCATTCCTGAAGGTGTTTTAGGGAGAATAAGTAGTGGAGGTAATCCGAGGACATTGATTCATCCTCTATTCTTTTTTTGTTATTGTTGGTTTTTGTTTTTTGTTTTTTTTTGGGCCACACAAGGTGACACTCAGTGGTTGCTCCTTGTTATGTGCTCAGAAACCACTCCTGGCTGGGGGGACCACATGGGACCCTGGGGATCGAATGGAGGTCCATCCTGGGTCAGCTGCATGCAAGGCAAATAAATGCCCTACTGCTGTATTACCATATTCTATCACTCTTGCACGGTCCTTCAAATCTTAACATTAAATTTTATTGAATTCCTACACTTTTATCAACAGGAATATACTTTTAATTCACGACAACTATCATATATAAGTGAATGATATAGTAGACTTTTTTAACCTGGAGTTTAAGATCTGTGAGGAAAAAGACGATGGGATATTTTTTCATTATAAGAGCCATATCAAGTTAAGTACATATAGGAATAAATAAATAATTTAATAAGTTATTAAATTATTAAAATTCTATAATTTTTTTCTTTTCTAAATAAATAAGGAAATAAAAATACAAGTGCTGTGATCTTCTAATGAACTATACATAACATTTTATATATTCACTTTTAAAGTATCCATTTAAAATATATCTAAAATGGTAGTTTTAATCAAAACACCTATATCTAATAAATCACATGCAGCGTTTGATGCCATTTCTAAATGGGATACTTAGCTACATTTCTGATTTCAGAAGCATTTAGTACAATGCCATTTCTGAATTCATATTCTCTAATTTGCCTCTTTCTTTATATAGTCTACTTGTGGTTGGAATAAATTTAAACCACCTTTCTGTTACAATTTAAAATGCACATTCTTCAACTTCTAGATAGTTTCTATGCAGAAAACATGTTCAAATATATTTTGATCTTAGTTTACTCATGCCACTGAAATGGGATTTGACAATTAAATTGCAATTATTCATTTACACAGTCAGAATTAGATGGAAATACTCAATAACACATGATTTTTAATTTTCCTATAAACTATTTTAGAGTAGTATTGCTATAATAACTTCTATATACTTTTATTTGGGGACTATAAAGATGCCACTATTTTGCTAAGCCACATATAATAATCAATAACTATTATTAAATGTAATATAGGCACTTCCATTGATTAATAAAATTTGTTTTACAGACTTTTATATTTTTCCTGATTACAGACTTACATGATTGTAGAGATTGCAAACTGTTCATCAATACCAGATCTTTGAGGATACACATTGTTTCTAATATTTTCCTTTAACTTAAGACATATTTCATGACCTGTGCCCTAGAGAAATTCAATAAAAAGGTATAAATTGGAGCCAACATTAATATCCTTATGTGTTATAATTATTCCAGGTTTTGATATCTTTCCAACAAAAATCAAAGGAAAATATTTTTGTTCTCTCTAATTTTGTTTTGAGACACAGGGTTTTTTTTGTGATGATTTTTTGGGTTTACTCTTGGCTCTCAGGTTTCACTCTTAGCAGTATATGGGATTTATAAATTACATAATGATTATAAAATAAAACTGAAATGATTTTTAAATTAAAGTAATATTTGCGGTAATAATTTTACTCAAAATTATAACTGAGAAGAATTGAGTATAAAATAGTTTTATAGATCATATTTCTCAAGATATCACAAATAAAACATTGCACAATTTGATGAATGAAGTGACAGAAAACATGGTTAGTAGGTAAAAGATCCTCAATTCTATAGTAAATACCACATGAGTCCCTGGTTCCAGTATTCTGGAAAAGAAAAATAAACTGATGGTACATAAAGGGACAGCAGAAAATTAGAAGTTATGATTACTGAAAGCAAATCATGAATTAAGAATTTATGTTTATATGTGAAGACAGTCCATCTTTGGGATATGGGTAAAGAGCTCTGAAGACAAAATAAGGAAAGAAAGAAGTACAAGTGTCACTGCCACACACAGGGGTCTCAAACTCAATTTACTTGCGGGCTGCAGGAGGAAAAGTTGGGGTGATCCTTGAGTGCAAAGTCAGTAGTAAGCCTTGAACATTGGGGGTGTGTGACCCAAACAACTAAAACAAAACAAAACAAAACAAAAAAGATTCCTCTAGAGCAGGGCCACAAAATATTGTAAGGAGGGCCATTTGCGGCCCGCAGGCCGCAAGTTTGAGAGCCCTGGAAGGCTATGATGAAAAATGTTACATGAAATTTTTTTTGCAGAAGAATACTAAAATATTCAAGTGGTCCAAATCTAAGATCATGTTTATGGATTGTATTATAACCTTAAGTAGTTAAGCATATGGATGAGGAGAACTGAAATTATTTTGGGTGGCGAAGTAAAAGAAATTTGTAGGTATAATTAACAACTAATGTATAAAAGATGAGAGGTAGAGGCCGAAGAGATAGCATAGAGGTAGGGTGTTTGCCTTGCCTGCAGAAGGACGGTGGTTCGAATCCCAGCAACCCATATGGTCCCCCAAGCCTGGCAGGAGTGATTTCTAAGCATAGAGCCAGGAGTAACCCCTGAGTACTGCCAGGTGTGGCCTTCCCAAAACACACACACACACACACACACACAGAGATGAGAGTAAATATATGGTTAAGGTTTTACTCTTGTAGGAAACAACCTAGACATCAGTAAGCCATGAGCTGTGAACACACACACAGACATACACACAAAAAATACAACTAGTACATATTAATACATCATTTTATTTTGAATTATTTCTGATATGAAAATATGATCTTCAGTAATCATTTTCAATACTGTTTAATACAAAACAATATTGAACAAATATTTACTTTTGTACTGTTACATCTAGCACACTATCTGGCATAAACATACAAATTATTTTCTCCTTGAATAAATTTCTTCCACAAAAATGTTTTTACTCAGTTGATAATCATTAAACATTTCCCATATCTCTTTTACTGCAGACATTGGGCTACACCTGAAAAGTAAAGCTCTGAATTAGTCAGATAATGGGATGCCTGTGAAATCTGTGAAATAATTATATCTACAAGAAAGCAAATATTAAAAATATTTTACTAAAAATAACAAAAATATAGATATGATTGTTTAAAAAAAGTAAGCAAGAAAGTAAGATTTAATGTTGTTGGAAAGTGATACAAGTGATTTCAGAAAGTATTAAGGACATATTTTAAAGTCGCAAGTTTTATAGACTCCAAATGAGATCAGTTTCAGTTGAAAGGATCTTACCTTTTATCACAGTAACCACTTTCCTTATAAATATGGAGAATTTTGTGTGCACTGTGTTTTTGGAAATAGAAAAGTTTACAAGTTTATAAGAGAAAAAGATTTCTCCATTTTGGATGGAGTTTTTTGATTTAACTAATAGAAAGCGTTCTTTCTAATTGTCATGCTCCTATCCTAAAACTAAATACAAAATTAAACAGGAAAAGTCATTTATTTTAAGAAATAAAATAATAAAACTTAGATTTAAGAATAAGTTTTATAAGTAAGTTTTAAAATCTGGTTATTAAAACACTTAAAGATAAGCATATTGATTGTAATTTTTTTAAATTTAAGAGGTAGGCCATTTTTTAAGGGAAGCTTAATAGAACAATGGACTAAAGAAAGATCATAAAGATAGCATGAAGATTAAAAAGTGAGTGTGTTGAATAATCAATAGTTTTTCTGTATCTGATTATATGAATTTACTATTTAAGAAGTATGAGAGAAATTACATCAAAATGCATCACAATTTAAGCTAAATAAAATGTATTAGTGTGATATAGTAGGTGTATATATTTGTCATGAAGATATGAGCAACAAACTATTTGTTATTTTCTGTTGAATCTGAGTATGCTGTGTTAAACACAATGTAATAAATTCCTTAATTATTTCAAAATTTTATTATACTATTATGTCATTAAATGCAATATTATCAAATATTAATTATTAACTATAAATATTAAATGCAATATTAACAGTTTATGATCACCGAAAGCCCAACTTTAAATATTTCAAATGTTTATCTTTTGTCTAATCGATATATGTTGAGCATGTCATTGAAACAAACTACCAAAAATTAAATTATTCATTATTAGTCATACACATTCATTTCAATTGCTTAATACTACCTTCTTCTTTTTTTCTTTTTTTAAATTTTTTATTTAAACAACATTATTACATACATGATTGTGTTTGGGTTTCAGTCATGTAAAGAACACCACACATCACCAGTGCAACATACCCATCACCAATGTCCCAAATCTCCCTCCTCCCCACCC
The DNA here is from genome assembly GCF_024139225.1 of Suncus etruscus. NCBI lineage: Eukaryota > Metazoa > Chordata > Mammalia > Eulipotyphla > Soricidae > Suncus > Suncus etruscus. The sequence continues at coordinate 38,107,024 of NC_064852.1, forward strand.
AACCCCCGCCTGTACTCTAGACAGGCTTTCTATTTCCCTTGTACATTCTCATTATTAGGATAGTTCAAAACATAGTTATTTCTTTAACTAAACTCATCCCTGTTTGTGGTGAGCTTCATGAGGTGAGCTGTAACTTCCAGCTCTTTTCTCTTTTATGTCTGAAAGTTATTATTGCAAGAATGTCTTTCATTTTTCTTAAAACCCATAGATGAGTAAGACCATTCTGCATCTTTCAATTGCTTAATACTACCTTCTTATATCATTTTATCTGACTTAATGTCTTTTTATGAACTAGCAATATATAACTATTGCATCAAATTACAAAAACCTGGCCTAAGAGTATAAAAGAAGATAAGGAAATTGGAACAGAACAAATATCAACTATAGGTAACATTGTCAGTTTTTGAATAAGTTGGCTGCTGCTGGTGATGTACAGAAATTGTACATCGATTCCATAAAACACTAGCACTCTGTAATCATTATAAAAATTTGTTTAATGGAGCTGGAGTTATAGTACAGTGGGTAGGACACTCTTGCTTTATACGTAACTAACCTGGTTTGATTTCAAGTTCCCCTTATGGTCCTTTGAGTGTGGCTAGAAGTGATCCCTGAGCACAGTACCAGGAGTAAGCCACAATCACAGCTCAAAGTCGCCCCCAGAACACCAAAAACAATATTTAATACTCAAAATTCCTAGCATTTCATGTATATAGGGGTTATATTTTGTTATTTAATATGGAAATTTTAAGTAAGAACTATATGTTTTTAAACCATCAAGACCATTTACTTAAGAAATATTTTACGGGTTGACTTTAAAATTATCTATATCTTGATCCATTGCATGTCACTCACATAAATAAACATGTTTTTATTTCCTTTACTAAAAGAATATTTTTCTTTAAAAGTTTACAATTTGAAGTAATTTTAATGCTTTATTATGTATTATTAATAGAAATAATTAATTTTATATAATAATTAATATTATCATAAAGTTATTCCTTTACACTTGTAACATATCTATTGAAATAGACATAATTAGTGATAATCATAGTATTTAACATTGATCAACTATTAAAATGTTTTAATTGTTTTACATTTATGTTCATTTAATTTACAGAAAAACATATAAGACAATATTTGTATTATTATCTTTTATAAAATAAACTTTTAAATTCATAAGTGCACATGTAAAAAATATTTTCATAAAATCCAGAGTCTATATTTGTCAAAAATAAAAATTTTATACAACCTACACCATATATAAAACTTTTCATCAAAGGAAACAGACATTAAACATTTTGATATGTACTAGAAATCGCCCTCATGAACATATGAAAAGATCTTTACACACATATATACTAATGCCTTGAACAACACTAGATACTATCAGTATCATTTAATCAGTAGATTTTGTTAGTCGACTCAGAAATCAAATATATATTTTTAATAAGTTTGGTGGCTTTCCTTGTTAGAAAGAATTTCAGTGAATTGCTTTTATTATATTTTGTCCCATTCATTGCTATATTTCCCTATGAGCAATTGTGGGGATTGAACTGTGAAGAGTCACATGCAAAGAAGTAATCTGAATTTCTTTCTTATCCTCTCATAATTTACTCAATTTTTTACTGAGGATATGTTCTAACTGATGTGTTTAATGGCTTTGTACAAAATAATGCTAAAACAGCTGTACACTTTATAGACTACAAATATTTGCTTTCATTTTTAATTTGGTGTTTACATTTCAAATATAATGTTAATAAAATATTTAAAATAAATATAAATATAATTCATATTATTCACTATTTTAACTGGCTGCTCTGATTTTGCTTATGGGAGTTTAGTTACCTGTATCAGTGTTAACAAAAAATTAAAAAAACAACTATAAATGCCCAGTTCTGTGTCTTTCTTCCCAATATTTATAGACTTGTAAATATAATTTTAAATACATTATATGACACATTAGTATACACATACATTAGTATACACATACACATACATTCTGATCCAGAATCTTTCATATTCAAAGAATAATGAACTGTATTACCTTGAAAAAGTTTTTTAATTCACAGGTTCTTTTCTTTAAAGGAAGAAAGACTGCATAATGTTTTGGGTATTCACTTCTTTTAGGACAATACATGTGGAATCTTTAAATATGCCTGAATCAGTCTTTCTCAAATATAAGTCATAAATTTATATAATATTACTTTAGTAAAAATTAGAAAGCAATATTTATGTTCTTCATAAATCTTTTGTAATTAATTTAATTGTATACTCAGGTTTCATTTGGTATTTTTAAAATTCATTAACATTTATGTTTGCCAACTTTGCAACACTATTGCATTTTATTATAATAAAAGGACATAATATACAAAAAATGCATTTTGTGAGGCAAAGAGAAAAATTTAGCAGTGGTAAATTATTTATATATTACTCTAACATGGCCAGATACAGAAAGTCCTATGAGTTCTTCTAATAAATTACATAAACAGAAATGTTAATGACCATTTTTATGATAAAATACAAATATATCACATTAGAATTAATTATAGCTTTTTAATTTTATACATATTTTTATGATGTATGTTCATATATTTATACATTTTGGACTTTCCTTCTACTGTATAATAGATGTACATATAAGGGTCATAATCACTTGTGACTCTGAGTACTACATAGCACTATTATGCTGTATTACAGAAAATTCTGCAGCATATTATGATTATGTTAACTACTAAAAACTGGAAAAAAACTATCATATATTATATATATATATGCAGATTTGATAATGACTTTCTACAAATGATCACTTCCACTAAAACCCAAAATAGTTATTTCAGCAGCTGGTTCTTTCCACAGATTCATCATAATGATGTGGACTTATAGTTTTTCACACTCTTGGTTTTTATAATCAAAAACTTCATGAAGTTTTTTCTTTTACTTGAGAGTCCATTGATTTATCTTTCTTCCTGCGCCAGCAACTAGAATTGCTTAATTTTAGAGGTAAAAATGTTCTTAGAGTTAATCTAGGTTAAACCCTTCATTCAATAATGAGGAAATGGATGGCTAGCAAGGTTATGAAACTTTCCCTCAGAGTATTCTTAATGACCATGGCTCACATTTTAGTTTTAATGTTTGCATTTCTCTTTAATTTTGTTCCAGTGGGATTAAAAGTTCCTTTGGAGATGAAATCTTAGCAGTAGATTCAGCAATTCATTAAACAAATATTAATTAAGTCCAACTATGGAAAACAATATTAAGAATCTATAAATAAAAGACTCCTATAAATGGGACCCTGATATATTTATAAATCTAATTTTAGTATACAAAATATAACTACAAAAGCAATTGTTAATGCATATACAAACTTATGATAAGAATTGTGCAATAATGAAATAATCTTTAAAAATAAATATCTAACACATTTGTTTATTTGAGGACCAGACTTATTGGTTCTCAAGGAGTAAACTTAGTTCTGCATTCAGGAAATCACTCTTGATTGTGCTTAGCGTATAATATGCAATGCAGGGTTTGTACTGGGCTAGCTGCAAGCAAGGCAGTTGACTTAAACTCTGTAATATATTTTCAACCCTAGATTCTAAACTATTTTACCAATACCTATATATAAAGGAAAAATTTTAAAATAGGTTATATTTTGGCTAAAAGAAAGAAAACTGCAAATGAATCATGCTGCAATTAAAATATAAAAATACTTTTTCCATTAAAAGGAAAGAACTGATTTTCATACAGAAAATGACTGAAAGTAGTTTTATTCTTTTCAAAAATAAAATGATAGCGATCCCAATAGCTTACAATAAGATTATCATGGAAATAAAGACAGACTTCAGGGTATGACTAGTGAATGTGTGCTGAGACTAAGTTATAGCTCATTAATAGTTTATGCACAATAATGAATTTCTTGCACTGATGTTTCTCACTGGGAGATAGTACCACAGGTACAATATTTTCAGCTGTTTAAGAACTCTGCTATTATAATATTATATGTCATATCACATAGCTTAAAGTTTTAAAAGATAAGGAAAAAAGAAATAAATGTGGGAGAAGACGATTTATATATGGGAAAGAAGAAAGTAATTGACTCAGAAGCTTTAAGGATAGAAAGAAGTAGATGAATGGAAGAGTTATAAAACCCTTCTGCATGTGGGACTTCATATTTATATGAAAAAGGTGTCATACTTTCTGGCATCATCAATTACTAACAATGGTAAAATACCAAAGAACAAAGATGATAAACATTTTAGGACTTAAACTTACACAGTTTCACACAATTTTTGAAATCCTTGTCAATACTATATGTTGGAGATTAATGACACGGCTCTGAAAATATAAATTTGAGTATTGTTGGCATCATGATAAATGAAAATCCAATGAATGAAAAAATCACCAGGAGAAGATGCAGAAAGAATCCTAATTAATTCATACATTTTGAGGTAATGAATATCAAGGAGTATGACAAATTATAGCCATAGTGCAAGGTGAAAAACCAATATATTGTAGCATCATGAAAATAAAAAGACAAGTATTGTACTAACATAAAGCTGTGACTCAAAGAGTATTTGTGTGATAAATGAGTATAATGATACAGCTGTATTGAATGCTGCCAAGGAGTCAATTAAGATGTGAACTGAAAAGCACCCATTGAATTGACAATATAAAAATCACTGATGTTACAAAGATAAATTCAGTGATGTGGTTGATGAAATGGGTGGGGAAGGATATCAAATTAAAGTGAGCAGAATAGTGAATGGGTTCCAGCTCATAAGACAATCTAAGATGAGAATCCTGAATATATGAATAATATCTACATAATAATAGTAAAACAAATAGCTAAAGATAAAAATGGAAAATGGAGATGGGCAATTCACAAAAATGAAAACTTAATGTTTAACAAACATAAAGTACATTAACCAGGAAATGTAACAGTATTGTGAAAAGAAGAAGAGAGAGACTCAAAAATAGCCTCCAAATATTGCTCACACCATGTGTTCATAGCATCCTCTTGAGTGTTGGATGGATTTAATTAGTATTACTAATTTTAAAATGTGATAAAAGTGCTGAGATGTCTCTTACTGAGATAAGGTTACAAAAAGACAGATGTCCCTCCAACTGTATGCTTTGGGAAGCTTTGAGTGAAATTATCTGCTTTATTGTTTGTAGCCCTCTAGAAAGGTATACATGATAAAAAAAAAAAGAAACAAAACAAGGGATATCTCTTATCAATAGGCAATAGAACCATTTTGTGTAAACTTCAAAGATCACATCAAAAATTTATATCCTGGGTCAGGAACATAGCTCACTGGCCTAATTCATGTCTTACATGTGTGAGAGCCTGACTTTGATTCCCATTGCATAAACACACACACACACACACACACACACAAATACACATAAATCTTCTAATTATAATGTGAGTAAAGGTAGATAGATATATGGGTAAACGAGTTAAGTTAGGTATGTGTTTTATTCTAATAAAACGCAATCCCTGCTAACACCTGCCACTGGAGAAAAATTGAAGTAGAAATAATTAGTAAAATTTATTTTCATGATTTATATAATTTATGAGACAAAGTTCTACTGTATTAGGCCATTATGTTTTAAAAAATTTCCTAACCAGTACTAAATAACTGAAAAAAGAGCTATTGCAGTACTCTCAAATGAATACAACTCTAACAGTTCTTTGAAACACATCTTATTGGACTGTGGGTTGGTGAGGGCACATCTATGTGCTGTTAACTCTAATGTAAAATATATAAACTCTATGAAAAACAATTACAAACTTCCTAGATAAATGAATGATGTCGCACCATCTTACCACCAATAATAGAAAAACAATTTCATTAAAGCCAAAATTATAAAGAAATATTATTGTTCATTTGCTTAAAAAATTGAAAACTACACAAACTAAATATTCTTCAACAGATAAATCAACAAAATTTTATACTACTGATGCTAAATGCTAGATTAGCCAGTACATTGAAAACAAACTACATCTCCCTTTTTGTATATAAAAGGTACTGTAGATATACTAGGTATAATGAATATAATATACTATACATATACATAAGTTGAAGTAAACAAAATTATATCAAAATATATTGAAAAAATCATATAATTGCTTTAGGATAAAAATAGTTTCTATAAAGCAATTAGTAGAATTAAATCAGTGGTATTTTAACCATACTCATAACTTATTAAAATATCTATAGTGTGTTACTTCTTTCAAAAGTATCCAAAACAATCTATGCAAAATATCAAATTCAATTAAATGCTGGATGTTATCTGAGTTATCTAGTACGTTCTAGATATCAATTTATTTATTTTTTATAATTTTAAACTAAGATTTAAAACAAAAGCAATAAATTTGAATATATGTCTCCAAGAATATTTTTAATAAAAGAGATGGGAAACTTTGATACAGTTGACAAAAAATGTGCCAATAAGAAAATCTTTTTCTTTTTTTTGTTTGGATCGAATAGGTTCTGTCTTTTGTTGAGTAACAGATTGAGAGTTCAGTAAACAAAGGTGATAACAAGAAACATGATAATGTCTCAATGAATCTGTGACAAAAGTGATGTAAAAGTAGAATCAGACAAACAAAAAGAATATATATTCATCCTACATTAAGATGATATGGAAATACAGAATCAATTAGACATAGGGGAATTATTTTCACAAAAATACTTTATAAAATATAATTAACAATTCAAATCTATCATATGTACCCAAAATTATCCACACCATTAACTGAAGCAGCATGCATTATAAGTACAATTTGGAAATAACCTAAATATCCACATATGGATGAATAAAAAAAGATTATGGTTTATATATACACAGAACATTATTGAACTATAAAATGAACTATATATATATATATCTTGCCATTTGCAGCAAGGTGAATGAACCTAGAAGGAATTATATTAAGTGAAATTAATAAGAGAAAAGACAAGTTCCATATATTTTATTTATAGTTGACAAAGACACAGGTAAATTAAAGATGGATAAAACAAGTGAACGAACATGTTATTTAGTAGTGGTTTCACGATTATTGGTTATAATATGATTAAATGCATAAACGTGTAGGCTATTGTTATATTTATAAAATTAATATATATTTGTACATATGTAAGTAAACCAGATTTTATTATTTTAAAATACTAATAAATTAAAAATACAGTTTATACATAAAAATAAGGGAACAGATTTTATATTTTGAATATGAGTTTGAAATGGGAACTATTAAAAAATCAATGTTCTTAGGGAATGAGACTGTGAAAGATTAAAAAGCTTTCAACTTAAAAAGTTGAGAAAAATTTGGTAATGATATTGGTGCACTTAAATTTACTATGAAATTATTCTGTTTAACAATGAAAATAATGCCTTTTCAGTAACTGATATAATGTTAAACGCATTATTTGTTTTAGAAGATTTGGATCATATTGTTTAAAAACTATTATATTTAAATGTTAATTTTATTATAAGTTAATAAAGTAATGGATCATAACTCCCAAAAAAGGCATAAATTAAGGGCAATTTTCTAGCATTAAATAGTTTTTAAATATATTAACTATTATTTTAAAAATTAAAAAAATAAATCTAGTGTCAGATTCTAACACTATCTACATACAGTCAACCAACATAATAGCATATCAATAATACAATATTCCAAATTATGAAGAAAATATTTGTTTAAAATGACACACTTAAACCTTTAAATGTTTTCTTTTATTTTATCCTATTATATTTTGTTGATTTTACTAGACATTTATGAATTTTAACTAAACAAATTATTTTGATGTGTCATCCGTGATTCATAAAAATAAAATTAAGGAATAAAATAATTTAAGATAGCTAGGTATACTTACAGAACAAATTTTATTCTTAATATGACTGAGGATGTAACAGGTGGCAAAAATAGTACTCAAGTGAGTAATTAAGCTCAAATTCCAGCCCTGGGCAAGGCCATGGAATTTCTCCAGCTTTTCTGGTCACAAAAGCAGGGGATTAAACTAAATGTCCCCCTCTCTTTTTAATAGCTTTCCACTCTGTAGTTCAATAGAATTTGGGAAAGAAGAGATTCTAATAAACACACACATATTTCCAATTTTCAACTACACAATGAGAAATGACCTCAGCAGAGCCAGGCTTTGTGGAAGATTAACAAATGTTCTTTGACATCGGTGTCTTTGTACTCTCAAAGCTTGCTCTCTTTGACCTGGTTACTCAGAGACAGAAAAAATTCAGAATCAAAACTGGATAGATGTGGAAGTCACCGTGAAGGGAGGATAAAATATGCATGTTTTAAGTTTGGTGCCCTACATAAACACTTTGTTTCTTCAAGTTGAGGAAGATATTTTCCTGATCAAAAATGAAATGGCAAATAAGTAGAGATACGATTGAGATAGAGGGGCAAAACTTATAGCATTTGCAATCTTCTTGGCACAAGTTTTTATTCACGGATAAGCACTATGTTAGAAAACGTTTACACAAATTTGGTAATGTAATTAGGCCTTTTACCCTGAACATTGGCATAATGATTTGGCTCAGGCCTCAGAAGAATGGGCATTGCCCACACACGGGGTCCTAAAACTTTTTAAACAGGGGGCCAGTTCACTATCCTTCAGACCATTGAAGGGTCTGACTACAGTAAAAACAAAACTTATGAACGAATTCTTATGCACACTGCATATATCTCATTTTGCAATGAAGAAACAAAACAGATACAAATCCAATATGTGGTCTGCGGGCCATAGTTTGAGGACCACTAATAGTTGTTACAGGATCCAAGCCTCTACCAGGGAAGACTACCACTGCTTTGGCATTGACTTACTCCAAAGAGTGCTCCCAACACCCAGACGACTCAGGAGACTCAGGAACAGTTTGCATGCAGGACAGATCACTCCGCATTTAATGGTATGCTGAAACTAGAGGATGCTCCACATCAACCTGACATCAATGAAAGAAATGCACAGAATCCAGAGTCTTTAAAAATAAGAATCTGATACCAACAATAGCTAAAGTGTGAAAAAGTTTCACCGGGACCTTGAGAATGACTGGAGTTGGATAGACTGGTATGCCTGGAACCCAGAGTCTGTCTTATGCCAATAAACTTCTGGGGTGAGGCCTTTTTGTAATCAGGTCTAGGATTTTTTTCCATTTTCCCCATTTTTCTGGACCTATGCAAACAATGGCGATTGCCACTATCACACCTTTACTATAATTTTTTACTCTTATACTTTAAGGAAAAAAAAAACAACTTACTGAACTTAAAAACAAATAACAGAAGTAGAATGCCTGTCTCAAATACAGGCAGGGGATGGGAAGGGGGGAGGGGGTAATGTTACACTGGTGAAGGGGGGTATTCTGGTTCTGACTATAATCCAAATATGATCATGTTACTTAAATTAAAAATATATTAAAAAAAAAGAAAACGTTTCTGGATTAAAAAAAAGAAGACAAAGGAAAAAAACAAATGACTAAAAAGAAAAAGAATTGCAGATATCAAGGATAACATTATTAATAATTGAAAAGTACTTAGCTACTTACTAATCATACATTCAGAAATGGAATAAAGGATAAAAAAGTTCTTAGATGGTAATTTTTCTTCAATTCTAATATAAAATAAATTGCAAAAATGTTGGAGTAAATGGCATTACACTTATCAGGATAATTCTTCTTTGCCTATGCTTGTCCCCCATGGATGGGATGTACCTCCGAATTGCCCCCACACACACACCTACCTGTTCTCCATCTATAAAGATGGTCCTACTCTTTCCAATAAAGATCAAGAGACTTCTTTCTTTTGGTTTTCTTCCCACAGCCGTCAGCCTTCTACTATCTTTTGTCTCTTGCATATAATTAGGGTGGAATTTCCTGAATCTGTTTTATCTCCCTAACCTTGTGTAGAATATTTTCTGTGTCAGTGTTAATCCAAGAATCCATGTTCTCCAATAACTTGTGATTGAGGCAAGAGGCTTACACTACAAGCAATATTATTTTTGTAAAATATCTGTGGTTAAAAATAATAAAACTTTCTCTAAGAGACCATGTATGTAAACTCCAAATGGTAAGAAAATTATGGGTGTGATTCAAGTAAACAATTTGTATTATTCATATGAAGAAAATTCAGGGCATGACATTTCAAAATGACAAAAATATAAAATGTATTTTTCTTGATATATTTGGGACAGGAGCAATTTCCTAATAAGATTGTTGGTTGAATATCTAATGGTTTATATAATATTAGAACTCTTATCTTTTCTTTAAGACAATGTTAAACACTTTATTTCATTTGACATTGGAGTTGTTTTGCCCTGTTTTAAAATATGGCAAGCACCCCCTCATGTAAGAAATAAGGTTAAAATAATAAACTAAATTTTAAAGTTGTTTATCAGATCTTCTACTTATTTTACTTCATTTATTTTTATATCTTATTTCTTGAATGAAGTCTAAATTCAATAGATAATTATTAGTAATATGGACCCTTGCTTCTGTTGTGGGTGGAGAGGAAGTAAAGGGCTTAGTAGCAGAAATTTACATCATCTTGAAGAATACCTAAATCATCAAATACAAATCATTGTTCAAATATAGGTATTAAATAAACTTGTGGTGAGAATTTAATAGAACAATTCTTTAAAAAGAAACTAGAGGAAAAGGGCTTCTTGCTACAAAAAGTCTGAAATCTTATTTGAGTCATGCCCTGCAATCTTGTGAAAATAGAAACTATAAAAAATAAACTTTTATAGAGAAGCTCTTTCCTAACAAACCGTTGAGGATATTTTGAGCAAAATGTTCACTTTCTTGGTTGCTGATGGTAAAAGAAAAAAAAAGAAGAAGAAATAAAGATGTAACTATTTATCAAGTAGAACTAATACTTGATGATTTAGAAAGGAGACTACAGTCATATGATTCAAAGGCAAAAGCTACAGAACAAATCTACACAAACGGGACAACATCAAACTAAAAAGTTTTTGTATGGCAAAGGAATCACTGTCTAGAACTAAAAGCTAATTGAATGGGAGTAAATATTTGCACTCACCGTAACAGATAAAGGGCTGACATCTGTTATAGAAGTACTCACAATACAAAACCATGAAAAAAAGTGGAAAGGAAAGGAAATGGATAGAAAGCTTTCTGAGAAAGATTAATAAATACACATCAAAAATAGTGGGAACAATCTGTGTTGGCAGGATGTGATTAAAAAAAAGAAACTCTGATCCACTGGTGGTGGGAAAACTGTCTTGATGAACCCCTGTAAAAATACTATGGACTGTTCTTAGTAAATACAGAATTAAGCTGTCATATGACCCAGAATATCCACTTTTAGGTATCTAGCAACAGGAAAGAAGAACTACAACCCTTGTACATTTAAAAACCAATCTTAAAAAATTACTTGCTATGATGGAAGGTGTGATGTGGGTTGGGTGATAATAGATACATTTTGGAACATTACTGGTAGGAGGTTAACACTGGTGGTGAGAATAGTGCTGAAATATTGTATGTCTAAAGCGTAACTATATGGACAGTGTGATATCACAGCATATATTTGGCGTTTGCCTTGCATGTGGCAGACCCAGATTCTATCCCTGGCATCCCATACTGTCCCCTGAACTTGGCATAAGTAATTTATGAGTGCAGATCCAGGAGTAACCTTTGAGGGGCTTCCAAACAAGGCACAAAATCAAAATAAACAAATAAAAAAACTTAACTATAAATTTCTCTGTGTATAACAATGCTTTAAATAAAATAAAAATTAAAACAATACCGGTAACTCTGTTAAAAATCATGAGAAAGTAATTATATAAACTTTCATTTAAATTTTACTATAGGCTTCCATAAATTCATCAGATAGTTATCAGAAAAGGTAATTTTCTTTGTACTTTTATCATATCTTATATGATATTACTGTTGTTACTTTTCCTCATTAAAGAAAGCTAAATGCAAATTGGGGAAGGGAGTTGGGACACATCGAGAAGTGATCAAAGCTAACCTTGGTTCTGTGTTCAGGAACAGCTCCTTAAGGTGCTTAGGGGACCATATATAGTACTGATGATGAAACTGCTTAGCCACATGCAAGTCAAGTACCATAACTCTTGTACTATCTCTCAAGTCCCAACCTTTTAGTTTTATTTTTTAAGATTGGGTATTGGTGTTACTAGAGCAAGCCATGTATGTTCTATATAGGGCTTTATTTATGTAATCTCTTAAAATATCAATTTGCTTTTTTCTGCAATTTATTATCTTCCCAGTTTTAATCAATTCAACTATTTTCCACATAGATAGTGGTAGTCTAAAATATTTAATACTACCAATTAAATTTTACTAGTAAGACCTCTGGTTTAGAATTTACATGACATATTTACAGCTTATAATTAAGTGTTTTCAAAGTCACTAAATGATTCAGGAACATGTTATTTGCATTGATTTTGGGTATTCTTGGCAAGTATCTAAAAGAAAAATCACTGTGATGTACAATATTGGAAAGTAAATACAAGTTTCCTCCAGTCATTTTTTTCTGATAAATCACTATATCAGCTTATATGTACACACATATATTTATATTTTCTCACATATAAATAAAAATATATATACATATATATCGTATATTTATTTATGTTTTTATAACTACAATATATCTATTATAAAATGCATCTTTACTACAGAGATAAATTCTATATCTGTATCACATATTTAATCACATATCACATATATAATCAATACAAATTAGTTATGTTTTGTTAATACCTAAATGTTATAGATAAAAAAAGAAAACTAGGACAAATTTTCAACAAGTTTTCCAACATCAAACTAAAATAAATGCTAAATAATGTTTAGTTAAATCACCCTGAAAACAGACTTCTCATAAAATCTCCATAATTAGGATGAAAGTCAAATCTCATTGCCCATTATAAGTAAACTAAAGTATAAAATTTTATGAAAAGTTAAACACAACTGGTAAGAATAAATGTAAGAATTTTACCCCAGGTCATTGAATCCTAAATGTCACACTATAAGGCAATTTAGTGTATAGCCCTGTATAATATTTTCCTAGGTCCAGTAAACTCGCAAAGTTATGATGTCTGAACATATTTCAAGCCTCAATAAAGTAATTTGTAAAGTAATACAACTATCTCTTCCTTTCCTTTTATTTTTTGTTCTTGATTTTGGTTTCGGGTAAACAGTTCTTAGAAACAGCTAAGAGCTGTAGGCTTAGGGATCACTACTGATGGTGCCTTAGGTCTGTGGTACTTGGAATTTAACAAAGATTGTGGCATGAAAGACAAGCACTTTAACTTATTCCACTGGCCTTGCCACAATCTCTTAAATTAAGAAGGCAATGATAAAATAAATAATATAGAAAATGATAGATGATTATAACATTTTTATGATAAAAACAACTATTATCAGTTTGTGTACAGCTCAAGATAAAGTCTATTATTTTGGCAATTATTTTATTCTATTTTAGTTTTGGGGCCTCACCTCATTGTGCTCAGAACTTTCTAATTCTCTGTTCAGGGTTTATTCCTGCTACAGCTCAGATGACTATATGTGCTGCTGGGGCCTAATCACAGTTCAGTTGAGTGCAAGGCAGGCCTTTTATCTGCTATGCAATCTCTTTCAGATTGTTAATAATTTCAATTCCTCTCTTAAAGTTCCTGTTCTTATAACAAAATGATAAGAATCATATATAATAGCAAATGTTGCAATATTTAACCCATACACAGCTACAGAAAACATAAACTCACTTTATATGGTATAAATCTAAATTTATATAGAGATAGATTGATATTGGTATACAATTACCAGTTTTGATATGTATCTTCACTGCCTATTTTTATTGTGCATAAAAGTATTTGTATCAATAAAAATTTTAATTAGTATCACATAACTTTAGAAATTTAAAAAGTATACATTATACAATGAAATATGATTTTCTTCTTTTTATTTTACGAGTGGCTCCTATTAAAACTGAAAATGTTATACTTTGAGGGCAATTTAGAAAATATTCTTTTGGTAACATTTTTATTTTTTATCATCAGCATATTTTGGCCACATAATATCTGTTTTAGCAATAGCAAAACATTTTTTCAGTGAAATTCTAACTAGTTATAAAAGTTTATTATGATGATATATGTCTTTATAATATAAAATAACATAAAATTTATCTGTACATTGTATACATTTATGTTTGCTATAACTATAAAATATGAAGATATTATCTGCAATATTTATTTCAATTTTTAAAAGTTTAAGTCCTTCACAGTTAAATGCAACAGCAATATAAAAGGAAAAAGAAATTTTAGCCAGAAATAAATTGCGATAATCCTTCGTTATTTTTTAATGAATCACAACCAGCAGTGCTCAGGTCTTATCCCTAGCTATTTGCTTTGGGATACTGGCAATCTTTTAGGGAACCATACAGGGGATCAGGCATTGAACTCAGATCAGCTGTGTGCAAATGCTCTACCTGCTGTACTACTGCACCAGCTCAGCTCCCAATTGCATTCATTTGCAAATACATATGCATATAAACACACATATAAATGGAAATTGAGTTGTTCATGGAAATCACAGTGTCCCACATAAGTTTATATTTTAATTAAATATCTTTTATAAGATAATTATTTTGAGTGGGTCACCTGCAAATAATTTATGAAATACAATGCTGACAGTGATATAGACTTGGGTGCTAACATTAATCATGACAATTTTTGTAAATATTTATTATTTGCATTCAGAAATTGGCAAAACAGTGAGGATAGCCATTAACTCCAAAATTTTGTTCATATAAAATTCTGACATAAATACAGTTTACAAATACATTTATGCCATCAAAAATCATAAATCTTTCCTGGCAGTTTCAATTAGTGTTTATTTATATGATATTGATATCTTTTTTTTTTTTTTTTTTTTTTTTTTTTGGTTTTTGGGTCACAGCCGGCAATGCTCAGGAGTTACTCTTGGCTCTATGCTCAAAAATTGTTCCCGGCAGGCTTAGGGGACCATATGGGATGCTGGGCTTTGAACCACTGACCTTATGATTGCAAGGCAAACACCCTACCTCCATGCTATCTCTCCGGCCTCATATTGACATCTTTTTTTTTTTTCTTTTCTTTCTTTTTTTTTAAGTTTGATTTATTTTTATTTTTTTAAATATAATTTTTATTTTGATCATAGTGGCTTACATACTGTTGACAATAATATTTTAGGTACATATTTACATAAAATCAGGGGGGATTCCCATCACCAAATTGTCCTCCCTACACCTCCGTTTTTGTCCTACCTCCCATTTCCTCTTCCCTCACCCCCAGGGCGGCTAGAATATGTGGTCCCCTCTGTATCTAACCTACTACTTAGTAGTCTTGCACCTGTTTGGTCTTGATGCCTCCCTTATTTCCCCCTCTAACTGGAGGCAGGACTAGCTAGTTCAAGTTGCGTGGTTTTGTTTGAAAAAGAGAAAAGTAATAAACTGGGGTAAGAGTCTAATACACCGAAAATGGGTGAAATCCTTCTAGAGGCTCTCATCATCGATTTGAGAGATGAAGGAGAAAAAGAAGGTGAAACACTCCACC
Source organism: Suncus etruscus (assembly GCF_024139225.1). Classification (NCBI taxonomy): domain Eukaryota; kingdom Metazoa; phylum Chordata; class Mammalia; order Eulipotyphla; family Soricidae; genus Suncus; species Suncus etruscus. Next base: position 38,122,614 of record NC_064852.1, read on the forward strand.
AGTACCAAAAGAAGTGTCAAATATCCAGTGAGGACTACAGCTATATCGATAAGCACCACAAAAAACAAACAAAAAAACAAAACAAAACAAACAAAAACAAACAAACAAACAAAAACAAAAACAAAAAACACGCCATGGTCTTGAAATAAGAAACATGGCATAGCACATAACGAAAGAAAAGAAGGGAAGAGAAAAAAATAAGTATAACTTGGGACAACAATTTCAATTATCACACCCAAACAGAGAAATCGACCAAAAATAGATAGGTAAATAAAAATAAAAATAATAATAAATGAAGATAAAAAAAACTAATATATGAAAAATAACCAAGGTTTTGTGCTTTTTGTATTTTTGTTTTTTCCCTCCTGCCCTGGCACAGTAAATATTGGGGTCATTCGAAAAGGAATTCACTTGGCCTAAGAAATATGGGATTTCTCCATCCTTGGAATATATTGTCATGGGATCAACTCTAGACTCTGTTCAGGATCATTTACTTTCCCGGTGGTGCTTTTGTGGTGTGTGGAAGACTTCTGCTCTGTCCTGGGTGATACAATCAGACCTCTGTGTCTAGAGGTCTCAGTATCTGCACAGATACTGAGGTGGGACTTATGATGAAGTCAGTCTTTGTGGTTCTAGAGGTTCTGTTTCCTCAGTGTCATTTATCTTCTGTGGTTGGTGATCTTGGTCTTTGCACTGAAACTAGGATGGCACCTAGGTTAGCGTCTTTCTTTGTGCTTCCAGAAGCCCCATTCTGTTACAATTGTCTCTGCCAGAACTTTGGAACTGGGGATCATGTTTATTGTGCAGGTCATAGTTCAAACCCTAAACTAGGGCTTTTTTATTGGTCCCCGTCTGGTCATGGTTCTAGCAGCCAGTCATCTGTAAATCGCGATCTTGGCTTTTGGACCTACCAAAGGGTGACAAGTCTTCTGGTTTTGCCTTGTCGTTAGCTGGTAAGGTAGGCTAATCTGCTCTAAGGTCAAGTTGTTCACATTTTCCTTGTTGTCAGGATATCATGTTAGAGCTGGCCCTTGTTGGTGCCCCGCAGTATTAAGGCTGTCCCGGATGAGATTTGTTTCGTGCAGCTGTTGTGAAGAACTGTGCCATTTCTATGTCTGGGATCCAGGGTTCAAGGCTCTTTTTTTTTTTTTTGACTGGACACAACTGGAGGTACTCAGGATATACTGCTCCTGGTTGTGCACTCAGGTACTACTCCTGGTGATCTTGGTCAGCATCTTGCTAGTACACAATATACATTTGTTCTGGACCCAGAATTTATTTAACTTCTATCATGCAAAATAAATGATATATTCTTTATTTTTTCATTTTCTAGTGTGCTTCCTTTCTATCATAGTGACATTTTTGTTTTTATTTTATATTTCTGTCCACACCCCAGTGGTATTCCAATTTTGCTCTGTGTCAGGGTTAACTCCTGTTAACTCCTGGTGGCTCTTGGTTGATTAGGGATTCTGGGGTTTAAATTTTGGGTTAAATGAGTACAATTCATGTCCCCTTCCCAACATACTATCTCTCTAGACACTCAAAGTAATATTTTCTGTATGAACATCAGTAGCAGATGATATATATGAAATAAAACATTATTATAAAGGTGAATATATTTAATTTGATAATATAAAGCAAGAAACAATTTGTTGACATTCTGGCCTTTGTAAAAATGTAGTATTGAATTGACTCAATCTATTTTTAAAATAAAAGATGAAAAAACCAATGGTTCAAGGAACAGATTAGTAATTTAAAAATAACTTGTTTTACTCATGTACAATAGATGGCATTATAAGAATCAATAATTTGTTATATTTATATTTATATGGCAGTAGGCAAATACCCAACAGCTAGAAATGAGACTTTTATTAGTTGGAAAGAATATCTATAATAAATATCTAGAATATATATATATATATATATAAATTTTGAGCATTTTCTACATTTTCTCTAGTGTAGTCTCAGAACTTATGGTTCTATGCTTCAGTGATTGTAGTGTGAACTATAGCAGTGAATAGATGGAAGTAGAATTCCTTTTCTGCTCAGTTTAAAAGAAAATCAATAAACCAATCAGCCAGTACACATATATGTTGCAAGGCTTTTTACCCAGATAGTCATGGTCCATCACAGAGTAAGATACAACTTTAGTTTCTGAAGAATTCCTTACTTTATATTCTTATTATTTTTTTACTACTTTAAAGTAAGGTATTATATATTCTATACACTATCACAATATTTTCTTTCCTTTCTCCAGTTATTATCTATTATCACTGTCTACAGTCTACATTATTTTAATTTTTTACATGCTGGTTGACTTTGTATACTTAGAATGCACACATACATGAAAGGAGAACATAGATGATAGACCTGTGTGAAATTTTGAACTGCCTGGTACTCATTCCTAAAAGCATTCATCTACTTTCTGTACTAGACATACTTGATTCACTATTTGTCTTTATAAATTACTCTATATAAACATTCAAGGAGTACTAAATTCGCATTTATCTAGACATGACATTTAAATGTTATTGATAGTTGTCCACTGGATTTTATTTCCTAGTTAAAAATATTTTAGTCTGTATGGTTAAAATAGTGTTAAAGTTTCTATTTTTATAGAAAATTACTATATCCCTCCAATAATGTATATTGTTACCTAGATAACTTAATTCTAAAGAAAGATTGATATAAATTATCCCTCCTATGTCACCAGAAAATTACAGAAAATTTACTCTACAGTTTTTCTTCAAATTCTTTAGAACTACCTGACCCCTAAAATGACACAAAACAAAACACAGAAATAATTCCCAAATGTTCCAAGTTGTTAGAGTTATCATGATGATGTTGAAAATGCTGAACAAGAACATAAAATGTCTTTTTTTTTATATTTGGAGTGGGGTGTTGCACCACACTCAGTAATGCTCAGGGTTTACTTCAGGCTCTGTACTCAGAAATCACTTTTGGAGTGCTCTGGGGAGTAGATGAGATGCTGGGGATTGAACACCATTTGAGTCTTTTCAAGGCAAGTACTGTCTCTATGGCCCTGAAAAGAAAATTCTTAAGCAATACAAATGCTATCATCTCTTGTTATCTTTGTCTTTAGTATCTCTTATGTTATTTGACAAGTATTTTGGATTCTCACTCTCACTTCTCTCTAGTTCCCTGCCTCAATTCAAGTCCTTAGTCTTTTCATATTTTTTATAAGGGCCTGAGTATGAGTCATGCCCAGTGGCACTCAGAACTTATTCCTGCATATGAGTTCAGGAATCACTCCTAGCAGGGCGTAGGGAGCATATTCTGTGTGTGGTGTAGAAAACTTCCATGAGTGTACAAAGTACACCTGCTTTCTCTTCTATGATTCCAGCCCAATACCCTGAGGCTTATTTCTTTATATTCAGAATCACATCATGGTGTTCTATAAAGTCACATACAATGCTTGTATACTTTACCATTCCACTGTCCACTCTTCACCACCTCACCCCCCCAAAGAAAAGCCTGTATTTGGAGAGAAAAGGAGTCCATATATATGAATAAATAAGGGAGAAGACTGAACAAGTCCTGACCCAAATAAGCAAACAGCACACAGCAGACTGCAAATGAGCTGTTCTAGTGATCCAAGCCACACTCCGGCAAAAAATACGTGAATGCTTAATGTGCTGGTGTCTAAAAAATAAATCTTATGCTCATCCCAACAATTCTAATCTCGTGCTCCTTTTAGATATGTGTGAAATTAAATTGCATGACTAGTTAGTGATAGATTCAGAATTCTAAATCATTCTGTTTTACTTCTTAGTTGTCCTGGAGCTACATGATTAGGAAATTACTAAAATTGCACACTGAAGATCTTGGCTCATTACTACTGAATTGTTCCTGAAAAGCAAAGAATAACAGCAAAAAAATTCTCTTTTCCACATCTTTAGAGAACAAGTGATACACTTTAGAAATCAAAATGAGCATAAAGACATAATTCTCACAAAATGTGAACATGAAAGGAGATATAAATTGACAATGGAAGAGAAAAGCATACTGTTAAATCATATGATCTTTATATTCCTACTTGTGATCATATCTCTTATTTTTTCTTGCTGAATAAATTTTCAGCTCATAATCTCTATATGTATTATAATTTATATTTAAAATTTAAAATATTTTCTTATATCGTTTTAGTAAACAAATTATTATAAGTCCTCTGCTTAATGATACTTTAATAAACAATGCTTATTTAATACAAACATTGCCAAGTTGTGAGAAGTTTGACCACTATAAAATATGAATTCTTTACAGATGAGATTTTGCAATGTAAATTGACTTTCTGTCATACAAGTTTTTTTACCACAACATTATCATATACCTATTAAATGTAATCCCATACATGTGATTTGCGTAACTGAGACTGAGATACATCCTTGTCAGTTGAGGAAATATTGAATAAAAATAATAAAAATATTTTTCTGATATCTTTTGATGAATACTTGTAATAACAACTGACTTCATGACTTCATGTTTACAACAAAAAGAACTGGAAAAGACAAGCTTTATTCTTTACTCATGCAATTTGCCAAATAGTCTAGCATAGAATGCGATTACAGCAAGATTATTTAATAATGCTCATAGAATGATTCTGTGAGTCATCGTGTCAGACGAGTAGATTTACTAAATTTTCAAAACATTTTTGAAGCCATTAAAATCTTAGTTGTTCTTATAATTTAATATTTTAAATAATAATTTATTTATTTCAGAACCATGTTTACAAACATGTTCATAATTGGGTTTCACAAGTGTAACCTTCCTGCCACCAATGTTCCCTATATACCTCCTCTCCCATTCCCTTCTGTCTTTGAGACAGGCATTGTAGTTTTTGCTCTATCATTGTCATGGCAGTTTTTAGTGTAGTTATTTCTCTAAATGCACTTAACAGTCTTCATGCTAACCTTCACATCATGGGCTGGTCCTTCTGCCCTAATATCTATAGTTTCTGTCTTTTATTACTATACTGTCTTTTGTTTTTCTTAAATACCACAGATGAGTGAGATTATTCTGTATTTATCTCACTCCCTCTGATTTATTTCACTCAGCATAATGATCTCCATATTCATTCATGCATGTGTAAATTTTACGTCTTCATTTTTACAAAGGAAAGAATGACTAGAATAAAGATATAACCCATGGAATGAGATAAACTATTCACCCAATACCCATTTGATAAAGGGGCTAATATCTAACCTATGCAAGGTACTGACAGAATTTAACAAGAAAAAAAAACCTAACCTTATAAAAAAATAGAAAGAAGGTATTAACAGACATTTCTTCAAAGAAGAAATACAAATGGACAAAAAGCACATGAAAAATGGTCCACAGCACTAATCATCTGGAAGTTGGAAATCAATACAACAATGAGATACCATCTCATGCCACAAAGACTGACACAGATCACAAAAATTAAAAACAATCACTGCTGGTGGGGAGGTGGGGAGAGGGGTACTCTCACTCACTGCTGGTTTGAATGTCATCTAGCCCAGCCTTTATGGAAAAAAAACAAGGACATTCCTCAAAAAACTGGAAATTGAGCTCCTATATGATCCAGCAATACCACACCTACTGATATACCCTAGGACCATAAAAGACACAAAACAAAATTGCCCTCTCCTCCCTATATTTATTGCAGCTCTATTTACAATAGCCAAAATCTGGAAACAACCCAGATGCCTGTCAACAGATGAGTGACTAAAGAAACTGTGATAAATCTATGCAATGGAATACGATGCAGCTTATAAAAAATATCTTAAAATTCTTTTTTTTTTTTTTTTTTGGTTTTTTGAGTCACACCCGGCATTGCTCAGGGGTTACTCCTGGCTGTCTGCTCAGAAATAGCTCCTGGCAGGCACGGGGGACCATATGGGACACCGGGATTCGAACCAACCACCTTTGGTCCTGGATCGGCTGCTTACAAGGCAAACGCCGCTGTGCTATCTCTCCGGGCCAAAATCTTAATATTCTTAACTGGCAAAATCATGTTTGATTTGTTTGAAGTTGTTACTTGAGTCATATCTGACTATGTAATTCATATTTTTAAACAAATGCAGTTTAATAAAAATAATAATAACCTCTTAATTTTTTCTCACAGGAATTAAATGAATTTAATGAATTCAATGTGAGTGAAAATATTAAATATTAAAGTATAATATTAAGAATGTAAAGGTCATTTAAAAAATTTTAAGATAATTTTTCAAATGTTATTCCAAATGTTGATGACAATAATTGGTGTTCTTATGTTACAGTTACAGATTGCTACCAAAATTATATAAAAATTAAATTTATGTTTATCATTTATTGTGTGCTATAAAATATTTCTCAACTTGTAAATATAGATTAACTAGTTATCTTTGAGCATCCTATATTTTCCATTTTGAAAGAAATAATATATATTATTACATTATTATATTATATTATATTATATTATATTATATTATATTATATTATATTATATTATATTATATTATATTATATTATATTATATTATATTATATTATATTATATTATATTATATTATATTATATTATATTATATTATATTATAAAATATATTATTTCTAAATCAATAATTCACAAATTCCACTATATAATATGTTGAGAGAAACCAATGTAAGTTTGAATTACATATATTTTCTAAGTAAAATTTTTAGGTTTTGTATTTGAATCTCACCCGAGACACTTAGGGTTTACTACTGGCTCTGCACTCAGAAATCTCTCCTGGCAGTCTTGGGGGAATCATATGGGATATGGGGATCAAATCCGGGTCAGTCTTGGGTCATCAGTATGCAAGGCAAATTTTGTGACTATAAAAACATTCTCATTGAATATTTGCGTTTATAAGTAAAATTTTATAAAGGAAGCCTTCACATTTGTGCTGACAAGGATATGTAGTGCCAAGGATCAAACTTAGGTTTTTCAATAAGTAAAGCATGCATGCACTGCTTTGATCTATCTCCACATCACTCATTTAACTTTTTCAACTCTTAATTAATATTTACTTCTAATATTATTAATAACATTTTAGCATTTTTGAGCAGGAGCATGGAGAAACTGAAGAATCAGAAAAATTCTAATATATATACATATATGACTATATATGAACATATGTGTGCATAGTTGAATTCAAGTCTGTATTTTGAAATTCAAGACTAAGACGATTAAAATATAATATATTAAATTCATTCTAATATTTCTTAGCAGACATTAGAAAAATCACTACAATGATTAAGCAGCTGTAGAGATTTAATTTTCAGGCAATCTTAATGAACCGAATATGTATAACTTGGTTTTGACAACTGAGAAGAAACATAGGTGGCTTTACAAAAGTTAAAATATAAGTTTTACAATAGTTAGTAATATAATACTAGGCATTCGTATAAAATACATGAAAATAATTACATGCCCCAATATTAAAAATAGCACTATTAAAATATTCAAAATATGAAATCAAACTAAATGTTAATCAGCAAATAGCTATATAGAGAATCTGTGCTAAAAATACTCAATGGACAACCTAATATGCCTGAAGCCTAGAGTTGGTCTTTTTTTTTTTTTTTTTTTTTTGTGACTGAAGTTCATTTACACAGAATTATTTACGATACATAGTGACAATGAATGAAGGACATTCCCACCACCAATGTTATCCTTCCTTCACTCTTGTTCCCAGCATGTCTCCCACATCTCCCTCCTTTACCCCCCAGAATCCTACTGCAAATGGTCTCCGCCTTACAGCTTGTTATAGGTTGGGTATCTATTCTGTTTGGTGTTCCAGTCTGATCACTTTTTATTTCCACTACGTATTCATATGACTGGTCCTGGTGTCATTCTCCCCCCCCCCCCCTCAGTTTATGAGGCTGAATGATTCAAGTTATGCTATTCTGTTAGAGTTGGTCTTATGCCAGAAAACTTCAGGGGTAAGGTCTCCTTGTATTTAGGCCAAGGCTTTTTCTTTCCATGTTCCCTATATTTTGCTGGGCCTATGCAAACAATCTCCACACTAACACATCCGTTGCTGTGCTCCTTTGATTCATTCTTAATGAATTATTGTATTATGATCAATTGTGTCAACAATACTACAGTTTTTAATGTTAAAGGAGTTGCATAAATTATGTGGCTTTGGATTGCTTTGTGTAAGAAATATTATAATGTACTACAATCTGGGGGCTCGAGGGACAAAGTAAATGTACATGTTAAAATAAATTTAAATAAAAAATACTCAATGGAATACTTCTTTACTCTTAAAAGGGATAATAGATATTGTTTTTAAGCAAAATATAGATACTGTATGATTATACTACAAAAATAATAAAATATATAAAAGTATCTTTAATATATTAATATATATAATAAATAATGTGAAATATATCTTACTTAAATAACCTAACATCTCATGAATAACATTTAAACTAATAACTACAGAGGTCAGCGTAAAAGTGGCATAGTGAAAAGAATGCAGACTTCTTTTTGGCAGTGGAAATTTGGTAGAGGAAGTATATTTATTGCATTACTATTTGTATGTGAAACTAAACTCTTGCACTTCAACAATATTACAGATCAATAATAAGTCAATAAATATTTAAAAATTAAAGTAGAAGAAAATACTTTCTCAAAAATAGATAAAATAAATAAAACCAGTGCAGATCCAATAATTTCCTTTCCCAAATATTGTTTGTCTTGGTTGCCATCTCGAGGAAAATTTGCAGTGTTAAAGGTCTAATTCCATTGTCAGACACTTATCATTCATTGATAGTAAATCATTGAAAGTTTGTGAAAGGAAGTGGTAATTTACTAAGTTATAATTAAAACAAGATATTCTAGAACATTTTAAAGGGACTTATTGCATAAAAATATTAAGAACCAACTCCAGGATGGAATATTAAAGCCTAATTTAAGATGCTACTTGTGGTATCATAAAAAGTATGATAGAAGGTTTAAAACAAACCACTTAAGTCCCTTTCTAATTTTAACTGATTCAAATTAGATTTTTGTCTTCCCTAGTTGTGTTAATTGCTCCCATTTCTCTTATTTCTACTTTAATCAAGAGATTTACATAAGTGAGCTCATTAAGAGAAACATAGGATCACCAAATGTACCTTGCCATTTTGTGTAATAATTATAGCACAAGAAGAAAAGTTAATCTGATTACATATAATATGATAAACAGAACATTTTCAACATCTGTGTTATATAGATCTGAATGTTCCTTATATGTCCTTAAAATAATAAGTAGTATCACAGATTATTTTTATTAAAAATAATCTTTGCACCCATTATTGGGGAAAATTAGAAGAGTAAAAATAGCAAAATATAATTTTTAAGTTAAAGACAAAATGGCATATTATAAACTATAAAAGGTGTTATAAGGGAATCTCTCAACTATAAATAAGGCATGCTTTTTTACAAAGATAGTCTCAAAAGGCACATCTGTCCTTAATATTGGGTGATAAAACATATTTACCTGGCTTTTCCTCTCCAGGGTGTTAAATTAAAAAGCAATGCTTAATGTAAGCTTCATGCTAGACTGTTTTTCTGTATTAATAACACAATGATTATGGGTAATTTTCTTTCTTATAAAATTAAAAGCATTCAAAGGAACATTATTTGACTCAGCAATGATTTGCATTACTCCCCTCAAAGAAAAAGCCATTATGGATATGTGCCAAGGAACATAGTTTGCAAGCCTATTCTCTGAGTTTTAGTGGGGTATTATTTTTAATTTCAAAACCATTTTATTCAACACCCACACACCAAATCCTGTCCAGCACTTTCTAAAATGAATCATGCAGCCAGTAAAATCAAGTGGAGTCATTTCATCCTTAATCATGCATTGCAAACTTAGTTCTTTGCAGGCATTTTGCTTTGCTGAAGATGCTTTTTTGACATAAACTCAAGTGTGAGGAGACAAGCATATTTTCTGGTTTAACTTGCCTTTTTTTTTTTTTGAAAATAATTTGGTAATGTTATTTTAAGTTACTAATTTAAGTACTAATTTAAGTGTTTTTTTCTATACTCTCCTGATAACACTGACAGAATAAAATCTCTCATCGCAAAGTATGTTTAAAGTTGCCATTACTGTTTACCTCTGTTAACATTTTTACTTGCTTATTTTGCTGATTTTCCCACACTTCTAAATGTCTAGCGATTCTAACAAATGGTTTCATAAAAAGTTTAATATCAAAAACCAAGTTTAATTAAAAATAATCCAAGTAAGTGGTCAATTTAATGAGAAAAGTGAAATATGGTGAAGGCAAAGGCATGTTAGCAACATAATGTTTTCCGTGAATGGTTTATTTGCATCAATGCTTATATCAGGATTATTTTTAATTTTATACAATATTATAATGTGTTGTTTTTTGTTGTGATTCTCTTATATTTTATTAGTTAAAAGTGGTTAAAATAAAAATATTGACAAAATTACAATTTCTGAGTAAATATAAATAATCAAAGTTCATGAGTCAAAATAACCCTAATTTTTAATTTAAAGTAGATTTAAATTTTGACTTTTAACTTTAACTTTTAAGTTCCTTAATATTTTACCTCATTTTCTATAATCAAGAAAACATAATACTTAAGCCCACCTAATTGCTTGGAATCAATTTTTGCTGACCTGTTTTTTTAACTGTTGACCCTGAGCAAGAGTGCTTTTGCTTTGAATTTAACTTTTATTTTGGTGGCATAGATGATTGTATTTGCAAACAAAGTTCATAGAAACAAAATTTCACAATACATTCTGATATTTCTTTCTATGTTAGGTTTTCAGTCACACATCCCAAGAAACATCTAGATCCTAAAAAAAAATCTAGTTGTTTCATTCTACCTTTACATAAGGGCAGTGCCTAATCAATAATTTTCAATATAAACAAATTTATATAATATTAAATTCATGCTCATTCCACAAAGATTGTTTTGACCAATTTCTTTAATGTTCTTCTTTTGAAAGATACAGCTAATACCCAGAAAGGTTCAAGGCTTTCCTTTTACCTTAGTGCTAATCACTTTGGTATTTGGGAATAAAATGGGATTGCATTTATCTAACAAATATTTCTTACCCATATTCTAATTTATGTAGCCCCAATTTTATTCATTTTCAATTATTTTATCATAAAGAAAAATCTAAAATACATAATCTCTGTTGAGCCAGTTCTATGCTTCACAAACTGTTGGTAACTTCGAAATCTTTATTTCACAAATGAGATATGGAGACTTAAACTATAGAAAGTGTCACTTTTAAGAAATGACATCTAGTGAGGCAGAGACTAAAATGCAAACTTATTTTATCTCCAAATATAGATGATACTTTAAACATCCTTCCATATTTACCATGGTTCTTTTGAGAAAATCCTGACATTTTGTTCTTATTTATTGACAGCCTAATAGACAAAAATAGCATGACCTTTTAGGTTAGCTATAATCCATCTCCCATCTATATTTCTTTATTTATTTACCATTTTAGTGGTATATAAGACTTATTTTTAATAAAATCCTATTGTAATTTAAATTAAGTAGGACATAAATTATATACACAGAAATCTACACTAATATTAAATAAACTAGCATGACTGAAGCTCAAAATCTTTAGAATTAATTTGATAGTCTTTTTACTATCACAATTATGTACAATGTCATTTTTAGAATGTTTTCAATTTGTCCATCCCAATTGAATTTTTACTAAAATCCAAAAGTGAGGAAAAAAGATAATTTCAAGTCTCCATAACTTTGGCCACATTATCCTTTTATTAAATTGTTTTTCCATATAAAATTTTCTCACACCATATCATGAATGTAGAATAGAGAATATTTTTTATTCATATTTTTATTTTCAATGCCCATGATATTCCTTAGCCCTCACTAAATATTTACAGAGTTTATTTTTCAATTTGTCTATAGTTATTAAGCGGTAAAAGTCCCAAACTATATTTCACAATTTTAAATTTCTAGCATGGTTATTTTCTTATCACAAGTTTATTTCATCTTCTCAAAAAAAATTGATGAGAATCATATACTTTTTCTTCATTTCTTAGTAATAATGCCATAATGTTGCTACCTGAAAGTAAAGCATACAAATACAGAAAGAAAATGTTATTTTGTTGTTGTTTTTATTTTATGGGCCACAACTGTTGATGCTCAGGGCTTGCTCCTGGCTATGCACTCAGAAATCGCTCCTGGCTTGGGGGACCATATAGGATGCCGGGGGGATGAAAAAGCTGTCTGTCCGAGGCTAGTGCTTGCAAGGCAGACGCCTTACCTCTAGCACCACTGTTCTGACCCCAGCAAATATTATTTTAAAACAAATACATGTTTAAATTGTTTTCTTAGCTTTCTAATAAATTTCTAGGTTAAAATCCAAAATAAAAAATATTAAAAACCTCAAAAAATAAAATATAATATAAAATATTTTAAAAATAATGCATAAACTATTCTAATAACTAATTCTAATAACTTTTTTTATTTCGGGCACACTGTGGTGCACAGTGCTTTTTCTCCCTGTAAACTCAGAAATCACTTTTGGCAGGCTCAGAGGACCGAATGAGGTGCTGAGGATCAAATCCAGGTCAGCTGCATGCAAAGACAAGTACTTAGGAATCAACCTAACAAGAAAAGTGAGAGATGTATACCATGAGAACTTCAAAATGCTTCAGAAAGAAATTGAAGAGGGACTAAGGAATTGGATAAATATTGTATGCTCTGAATAGGAAGAAGCAAAATCATCAAAAAATTTCTATATATATTTTATTTAAACATCTTGATTACATACATGATTGTGTTTGGGTTTCAGTCATGTAAAGAACACCACCCATCACCAGTTCAACATTCCCATCACCAATGTCCCAAATCTCCCTCCTCCCCACCCAATCCCTGCCTGTATTCTAGACAGGCTTTCTATTTCCCTTATACATTTTCATTATTAGGAGAGTTTAAAATGTAGTTATTTCTCTAACTAAACTCATCCCTGTTTGTGGTGGGCTTCATGAGGTGAGCTGGAATTTCCAGCCCTTCTCTCCTTTGTGTCTGAAAATTATTATTGCAAGAATCTTTCATTTTTCTTAAAACCCATAGGTGAGTGAGACCATTCTGCATTTATCTCTCTCTCTTTGACTTATTTTACTCAGCATAATAGATTCCATGTACATCCATGTATAGGAAAATTTTACCTTTGCTAACTACTACAGAGATTCAATGCAGTTCCTATTCAAATTCAGACATCATTAATAAGAACTTAGTATAATAAATAATAAAGTTCAGGTGGAACCATAAAGACATAGGTTAGCCAAATTCATATTGAAAAACAAGAGCCTGGTGGCATTTATTTACCTAACCTGAAGCTTTACTATAAAGCCAGGGTGATAAAAACAGCCTGGTAATGGAACAAAGACAGAGAGATAGAGTCTCAGACAAATGGGTCAGAATAGAAAATCCAGGGACATACATCCAAATATATGTTCAAATAATATTTTACAAAGGAGCTAAGAATTTGAAATGGAATAAAAAGACAGTCTTTTCAACAAATGGTGTTGAACAACTGAATAATCATGTGTAAGAAATTAAAGATTGATCCATACTTCACACTTTACACAAGTCAACTCAACATGGATTAAAAACCTTAAAATCAGACCTGAAGATATAAAATTTATTGATAAAAACATAGGTAGGACACTTCAAGACTTAAAATTCAAAAAAGTTCTTTGATGATAGGATACCAAAGGCAAGAGCTACAGCATCAAACCTAAATAAATGGGACTTCATCAAACTGAAAACGTTTCTGTATATCAAAAGAAATATGGACTAACACTAGAAGACATCTGATAAAATGGGAAAAATTTTTACTCAACATATCAGATAAATATTTGATATATATGATATGCAAATCACTCTACAATGGCTAGCTCCACAAAACATAAAAACTTATGCAAAAAAATGTGGAGAAGAAATGAACAGACACTTATCCAAGGAAGACCAACAAATGGCCAATAGACACATGAAAACATGTTCATCATCACTAATTCACTAATTCAATAGGGAAATTAACTAATTCATGACTAATTCATTAGGGAAATCCAAATCAAGACAACAATCAGTTATCATCTTACACCAATGAGGATGGCACAAGTCAAAAAAAACATTATTTTATATAATCACTTTTGGCAGGGATGTGATAAGAAAGGAACTCTCATCCACTGCTGGTGTGAACGCTGCCAGGTCAACCCCCTATGGAAAACTTTATGGAGGGTACTCTGTAAATTCAAAATTGAGCTGTCATATGACCCATCTCTTTGGGTATCTATCCCCTAAATAGAAAGACATTCATCCAAAAAAATGTATGCACACCACTATTTATTGGAGCACTCAGTACAATAGCCAAAACTTGATCAACATAGATGTCCAACAACAAATGAGTGGATCATGAAGATGTGTTACATATACACAATGGAGTACTACATAACATAAAGAAATGATACAATCATGCAATTCTCAGCAACATGGATGGAATTAGAAAATATTATGCTAAATGAAATAAGCCAGAAGAAGGATAAATACAGAATGATATCCATTATATGTGGTGTTTAGAATAACTCCATAAAGAAACACAATGGTCTAAATGGTAATACTCTGAACACTATAGTTGTCAAGGTATATCAAGGAGAAAGAACAAATCAAGTGGAAGAGGAGAAACACAAAGTTTTTACTCTCCTTTATACTACAAAGAAACCTGTACAATGAAAACAGCTGTTTATATTGAACAGGTATTTAATCAGCCTCTCACTAAAAAGGCCAATAATAATGTTCTAATGTTTTTAACCACAGAATCAGGCACACAATATGATTGAAATCCAGAGACTTCCATTGCAGTGCTCATTATCATTATGTTTTAGTACATTAATTTTACTATATATAAAATAACATTTCAACTTCTTTACCTATAGAGGTTTTTAGAGATATAGGTTGAATACCCTAATTTTCAATTCATTGCTCTATATTATTAACTACAAATAAAGTGTGCTTTATGGTAATGTCCTGTAAAAATACTCCTAGATATTCATTTCCTTTTGGTTACATCTGCTGCTGTGATCTAATGCTTATGACCATAGAGACCACTGAAACAGGCAACAGCATACTTTTGTTACCAGCCCTGCTCATTGAATATATTTTGCAAATTACAACCTGATGACAAGGAAATAACAACAATCTTGATCTAAGATCAGGTTTCCCTACCTCATCACCTAATGGTGAGATGAAATTAAAAGACCCTTTGTTGTAGGATCTGTGCAAAAACCAAATTACAGAAGACTGACTACAAACAACCAAGACTGAGCAGAAGTTTTCATGGCACCATTAAGAAAAACTCTATCCTAGTCTTTGTCCTAGGTTCTATGCAAAATCCAAGATCTAACATGTCCAGAGACTGTAGTTGGTCTCATGACAGTAAGCTTCAAAGATAGAAACACCCTGTATCTCTTGGACCAAAGTAATTTTTTTTCAATTTTTCCCCAATATTTACAGTACATATTTAAAAAAAATTGCCACATCTGCTCCTCCCATTTTTCTTAATTATCTTCTATTTTTTCTTCTATTAATTTTATTTATGTTTATAGCTTTTAGACAGGGGCTTCCACCACTTTTTTAATACAGAACCATAGGATATGAATCATTTTGTTCTGCCTCATATTACTGTCTTTTTTCTATGAACTGAGAAAAAAAAGTAGATTGGACTTAGGGTTCAAGCAGTTTCAGGATCATTTAGTCAAAATAAAAAATGGTCAAAACTAAATACCCAAACCAAAGTCAATGACAATAGAATCAAGAAACCCAAACTACAACAAGTGATACACCAAAGGGACCTATTAAACTAGAAGTTAAGGGAGCTATGGGTGGAGGTATAGAATGCATGCTTGAAACTATGGCAGAGGGAGGTCAACACTGGTGGTGGGAATGGTCCTAAATCCCTTTTACTATGTACCTTAAATACAACTGTGAAAGACTTGTAATTCACAGTGTTCTCAATAAAAATCATGAAAAAAGATAGACTTCTACAATCAATGTGACTTTGCTTAACACACATAACACACTTATTATCACTAAATTTTCATGTGACTTTATATTTCAATGTAAAAAATTACATCAATGGTGGTAAAAGATGCATAAAGTTACTTAAATTCTCTTCTAATTATAGAAAACAATAAATGGCTTGGTATAAAAATTGTTCATTCTCAACTTTCCCAATTAAGTTATCAAAATCCATTTCTATCTATGACCATTAACATTTTCATAAATTTGATCATTAAGCCCAACTGAAAATTTAGAAATGTGTTGTTAGGGACCTGAGATATCAGAGAAAAACTGTATCAAAATCTTAATATCTCCCCAGCAATTACTGCGCCTAATACCATGCAAGGTTAGCTGTGTCAGCACTTCTCTTGACAATATATTTCACTCTGTCCTTCATTTAAGACATTTTTTTTTTATTGCTGGCCACTCATCAAGCAGTATGTGATACCCTGTAACTACAGAAATGAACCAGTCTGTGGTCTAGTCAGGGTGACAAATAAAAAAGTGTGATCATTATACAATGTAATGCATGTCAAAATAGAGGCAGAAGCAAAATGTTCTAGAAGCACAGAAATAGACCTGACAGATACACTCAACTTAGTATTTATCGAGAGTCACTACATTAATAAGCAGTATTCTAGGAACTAAATTAGTTCACTAAGAAAAACTTTAAATATTAAAATAAAAATCTTCAGCAATTTCAAGATAATTTTTTAGACATTTTTAACAGTCTTGAAATGTTGAAGAAAATGCTTTGTAATTGGCAAGCTAGTTTAGGAAACTCTCAGGAAAATTTTTGTTAAGAAAATAGGGAAAGAGCAAAATCATTAGTGATTTTTAACTGATTTTTCTCACAAAAATGTTATGTATATGAAAACTGTTAGCTTCTAGTTTTGGTAATACTCTATTTTATTGACAATGTCTCTAGAAGTAACACTGCAACTCGTTAGTTCTGGGTGGTAGAAAGAATGCCCCTCTTCTCTTATGTGACTTTTAAATTTTGTATAGTAATAAAATAATAAATTTTCAGATTTTGCATTTTGGTAAAAAAAGGTATGAAGCATAAAAATTATACAAAATTTAAATAAAATAAAATATTAATACAATTTATTGATTATATTTATGAAATCTTAGATAGTCTTTTCATAATACTTGAAAATATCTAAACTGCCTCTTGTAATGCCCTTATTATAGTAATAACCTAGGTATCCTCTGAAAAGTCACCATTAAATGTCTTACGTTTAAATACCTAGGAAAATACCCGTTGCTAAAGGCAAATACTCAAAAGAAGTTACTAATATAAAAGAGAGTTTTCGAGGTAAATCCTAATTTAGTCTAATTGGAGTTTTAGTAGAAGAGAAGTTTTGTATACTTTGAGAGTATATATGAGTACATAGTAGTGTCATGTAACACACACAGAAAGAAGGTACCCATATGCAAGTAAATTAAAGAGACCTCCTAATATGTTATCATACCAACACATAAACATGAAACTTCTAAGAAATGATCCATTTAATTAAAAGACTGATCTTTTGGATAGATTGTGATCATCACAATGTTGAGATGATACTTGGTACACACCCAAGTAGTTGATGGGTATGCACACATTTTGAAGAAATAATGGGAAAGTAAGTTTGGCATCATGCAGGCTCTATAGACCCACAAAATGGAGAGTTTTTCTTCTCTTTTTGGGTTAGGATTTCATTGCCAAATTTTTTGGTGACAAATTTTATGAAATATTGCTAAGTTAAAATATATTTATTGAGCTATTAGACCTTTTGTCCCTAATGTGGATTTACAGAAGAAGATTAGAATGCAAGTATTGGGGAATTTTACCTATATAATAATCTAGATATAAAATTTATATAATAAATGTTGGGTTGTGATATGAGGCTTCAAAGGAAAAAGAAAAAATAACCAAAGGTCATATGGCAAATTTGTACATCCTGGTGATTTTTCCATAATACTAGTATTAGTACTAATTTAGAATATATGGTATCCTAAAACTTTTAAAAATTTAAATTTAATATATCAATTTAATATAATTTGTGTATTATCATTAACCTCAAAATACATCTTTTTTATAAACCGTCTAATTTTTCTATTAAATATGAGTCAGAGGGTAGATGACTATTGATTGGAAAAATTTTAAAGGACCAATTCTGTGAAACACTAAACTTCTTTATTTCTTTTATTACAACAAACTTAGTGAATAAAAGTAACAGAGCCTCTACTAAGTGACCATAGAAGTAAATTATAAAAATTTTACCATGCATTTGAACAGAGGAATACAGTATGTTTAAGGTTCAGGTCTTTTTTTTTTTTTCAGTTAAATCATCAATTGTTTTAGCAATAGGATTGAAGCAATTTAGTGCTAAAACAGTATGAACAAGAGCTATTACAATCATTGCAAAAAATGTTCTATATAACAGAAAAAGTACTTGCACACTTTAGAGTAAAGCCTAACTGGGAATGATTTAAAGTAATAGAGCTAGATCTGAAAGGGAAAATAAAATACAGGAGAAAAAATTTCCAGTGCAGGCTTTTAACTGCAAATATAAGTTCAAAAGGATATATTATTAATCTAAAAGTCACTTTTGAATATATGTACAAATAAGTCACCAGGAAATTAATTTATGACTCTTAGAAAGGTTAGAATTATACTGATTAGATTCGGTAATTTATTCCATTTCAATGAACTATAACAAAATTAGCACATAACATTTACTCCATTATATTGATTTTTGTCCTTAATTTCCCGTTACAAATCTAGTATGAATAAAAAAAAACCATTTTAAACCATATTTATGCCTACTTAATTCAATCAAATTTGTCATGATAATTTGAAATCATTCTTAATTCTTTTATTTTAATTTATTTTAAAATTTTATCTATTAAAAGAGTATAAATAATAGATAAATAAATAAAAGAGTATACTCTTTTATCTATTAAAAGAGTATAATCACATTGTTGACATAGTAGATCATAATATACATTTCCAGGTATGTAGAATAAAATTATTAAAAAAGAGAAAATGTAATAAAAATATGAAAGAAGAAAAATCAAGAGTACAGTGACAAATTTGTAAAATTAAATTATCTCAAATGTGGTCATTAAGTCATTTTCAGAGGTTTGGCTCTTGTTGATAGTTAAACATACTTTTAAATCATACATTTCTGAACATTAGCTGGCATCAGATATACATTGACATCTACATTGTTGTGTTCCAATGGAGATAACAGTATTAAACAAACAGAGTTGTTTAGGAATTCCTAACCCTATTGCTGATGCTGAGGCATTCACAGTGAATATTTTTATCTGTCAGGACTTCTTGAAGTATCAGAAGCCAGCGAGAAGGAACCACCCTCATTCCAAAATAGTTATTGTGATAGCACCCCAGAACTGGCCTACCTGCAGATTGGTGTTTCAGCAGAGAACTATGGAGGAGTGGGGAAGCAGGGTCAATGATGAAATAGCGATTGTGGGTAATTGGTGTAGCAATTCTGATTTCACCAGGGCAGAAACTCAGCCTTTTCTCTCCTCATGAGTTTGCCAGCTTTCATCTGTGTGGCAGGTATACCCAAAATGTTTCATGATTTGTTTTACTTTTCATTTAGGAATAGATTGAGTCTATGGAAGTGTTCGGTGCAGACATGGAAACTACATTTGTGAGCAAATAAACAGTTACTTTCTGATTAAAATCATAAAACTCATTTTGATTTTATCTCATTGTTGAAACTTACAAAATCTGTAAACAATAATACTAAGGTAGAATAGACAGTTCAAAAAGTTACTGGGAGGGTAGAAAAGTCTAGAACTTATGTGTTTGTAAATTGTTACTATTTCCTGATAATAAAATAACTCAATCTTAGGCTAAAATTTTAATTGTGTATATAGCTTACATATACATATGTACAAGATATATAGCCAGCTGTTTTATGACAAATAATATAGGTGCATGAAATAGAGAAAGAAAGCCTTGTAGGCAAATAGTGATGAGAAAACTAGATCATTATATGCAAACCAAAGAATCTGGTATTGGCATTTCACACATACACAAGACAATCTCAAATGGTGAAAGACCTTGGTATTATACCCATAAAAGAGTGAAAAAAAAAAAGCAGAGCTCTTTCTAATACAGACTTCAGTGCCCTCTTTATTGAGTCAATGCTATTGTCAAAGAAATCAGAAGCAAAAAACAAACAAGTAGATTTATATCAATCGGAAAAGTCTCTGCAATGCATTGTGAAAGAAACAAAGTATAGCATTAAAATGACACCATACTGTTGGAGAAAATATTTACACACCACGAACCTGACAAAAAGCTAATATCCAAGAGTTATAAAGCACTTACAGACACTAAAAAAAAAAAAGAGCAACCCTATGAAAAACTGGAGAAAGGTGCTGATTAGACATTTTCTATATGGATACAAACAAATGGCCAATAGATATTATAAAAAGTTCTCTTCATCATAAGTTATCAGAGAACTGCATATCAAATGATTATTAGATATTATCTCATTCTAGTGAGAAAGGTTTAATTTTTTTTAAATAACAAACTAAAGAGAAATCAGTACTGGCAGAGAAGTGATAAAACATGAACCATCATACACTGCTGCTGGAACAGGTTCATGATTCTTCCAGTATGGAAAACATTTCGTAGTCTTCTCAAAGAAATCAATCGAACATCTATATTACACAGCAATACCACTTCTTAGGCTTCAGGGTGGCAATGCCCAAATCTTGCACATCAAGCAGTCTGAAGTGTGGATCGACTCTGCCATCAAGGAATTATTAGAGCAGTGGTTTGTACTAAAGCAGCAATCTATACAGTTCTTTCATTCCTATTGCCTCCAACGCTCCAGAAACAGTTTCTAATTCAGCAAAATGCAAAGATGTATCTCATTCACTTAAATCACATAAAAATGTGCTCATACATATAGTGGTGTCAAATATACTAGTATATAAATATTTTCTAAAATGATTCCTGTTCTATTATAAAATATAAGAATTATCCCCCCCCCAAAAAAAAAAAAGAATTATTCCCATCAACAATTATTTAGCTTTTTTTTTTTTTTTTTTTGGTTTTATTCTTTGGGTCACACCTGGCAGCATTCAGGAGCTAATTACTCCTGGCTCTATGCTTAGAAATGGCTCCTGGCAGGCTCTGGGACCATATGAGATGCCGGGATTCAAACCATCGACCTTCTGCATGCAAGGCAAATGCCTTACCTCCATGTTATCCCTCCGGCCCCAATATTTAGCATTTTTAACTGAAGGCAGAGAATTCAACAAGAAGAACACATGGTTTGCATGATCGATAATCTGGTACTATTTGCAGAACAACATGGTTCCCTAAATACTGCTGAGAGTGATCCCTAAACTTGATGTCAAGAGCAGCCCTTGAGCACTACCAGATGTTGCCCATTAAAGCAAAATATATAAAATAAATAAAATTCAATTTTCTATGTCTAGGAAGATGCTTCAAAGACTGGAGCAGTTACTCACAATTTGGGGAACATTGGGCTTAAATACATGCTAATCATGGTTCCCAATCAATGCCAAGAAAGTAAACATTTGTTTATTCTGATTTTTAAGTATGTCAACATTAAAAGCAGTAATGTAACCTAAAAAAGAGTTTAAATAAAATATTGTGATTTATGCTTTAGATCACAACAATTAGTTTGTGATATAAAAATCTATATTATACATATATCCTTAAACATAATTTTAGTATTTTGACAGGGTTATTAATTAAACATTTTAATTTAATACTTAATTAAGTATTTTTCAAATACATTTCCAGAAATGGGGGGCTAATGTGCATGCAATAAGTAAAATACAGTGTAATAATGTGGCACAATAAATGTCATACCTCTTCAATAAGAATATTATTCCCATACCAGGTTCAAATTCAAATAAATCCAACCATAATATAGTGAGGCTTTAATAACAGTTATTAGTTGAAATGAATTTTTATTGTTCTGCTACTTTCCAACTTATTTGCATGATGCCACCTAAGTAACATTTAAATTTAAATAGAATATAATGAATTGTTACAATATAATGTATAATAAAATATTTATATAGCTTCTGATTTTCATTATGTGAAAGTCAAATAATTTAATGAAGCATTATTTAATATATTTGTCTTATGCCTGAATATCAATCAATTTCATAAAAATCTAAAATCCATAGAATGTCTTTCCCATCCATGTAGAAGTTAATTTCATTTGGTATCTATATATGGTACCGAAACATTCTATAATAAAGCATACTGGTTATTTCCTATTTCATTTGCTGTTATTAAGTTTGATCCATTAAATTTTAATAGGAATATTAAAATCTATATATTTTTCATTATAATTTCCTTAAACTCACTGTAGTAAATCTTTCTCACCTATTTTTGAAGAGACCACAGAAAACTTATGTAGTTCCAAAAGTTGAAATATAGTATATTACCCTTATAGTATGATAATGAATACAAGATCTTATACATGCAGAGCAAGTACTCTACTCTTTTTTTGTTTGTTTGTTTTTGGGCCACACCCATTTGATGCTTAGGGGTTACTCCTGGCTAAGCGCTCAGAAAATGCCCCTGGTTTGAGGGGACCATACAGGACGCTGGGGGATTGAACCGTGGTCCTTCCTTGGCTAGTGCTTGCAAGGCAGACGTCTACCTTACCTCTAGCGCCACCTCGCCGGCCCCAATACTCTATGCTTGAGCTATATCCTAGATCTAATGTCATTTACAAGGAATGTAATATAATTTTTACAAATATTGGGAAAAAACTTTTACATTTCAATATAATTATGTAATCTGTGCTCATTTACTCTTAAATTTAACTCACTATACTCAAGCACTAAAGGATAATTGTGACAAAATAATCTTAATATTTTGAATAAATAACTCTTCAGAATTTTACTGATGCTAACAAATGGCTACTATTAAAGCAAACACATTAAGATTTTTTTCCTGGGCCCGGAGAGATAGCACAGCGGCGTTTGCCTTGCAAGCAGCGAATCCAGGACCAAGGCTGATTGGTTCGAATCCCGGTGTCTTATATGGTCCCCCGTGCCTGCCAGGAGCTATTTCTGAGCAGACAGCCTGGAGTAACCCCTGAGCAACGCCAGGTGTGGCCCAAAAAAAAACAAGAAAAAAAAAAAGATTTTTTTTTCCTTAAATATTATGGCTGTCTAATTTTCTGTAATGATAAGCAGAATTCTTAAAAGTTAAATTTTAATAGTTTTCCAGGCATTGTATTGTTTTTTTAGTTTTGTTTGTTTTTAGTATATAGAATTTGAAGGTTTATAATAAAAAATAATAAGAAAACTTATTTGCTAACTCTACAACTTATTGTTAAGGACAAATATTATTTAAATAATTCCTCAAAGAAGCTACCAAGTTTTAGCTTCAAGCTTCAATAAATTTGCTCTAGGCAGAGACAGTCAAAACCCATAAATTAATCTGTAATTTGAGAAAAGATAGATTTGAAGCAAGAGACAGCAAAAGCAACTTTCAATTGGGCCAGAGAAGATGCAACCTATCAAATATTAGCAGAAGGAAAATAATAATGTATTCTCTAAATTAGAAAAAGGTGATATACACATAAGATAATGTAGTGGGTTCTGAAATATAGAGAGATAATTAATAATTATATCTTTTTCTTAGAAAATAATAGCTTGAAGAAATTTTAATTTCAAAATAACTTACAGCAATTTGATTTTGAGTTTTATTGTATACTACAATTTTATCTCAGACATTACATATTATCTTTAGTAAGTTTAAAGATACTGGGCTAGCCTCACCCATGTGATTTTTGGAATCAGACTCTATAAAGTATAAACTTTTATAAAGTTACAAAATTACAAGTCGATAATTTCAGAGGCGTTATCTTACAATGAAAATCAAAGTTAGCAGTTTATATATTTTTTATAAAAACATAGAATAATATTGACACAACAAGTTGCTCTTTTGAAGAGTAGCTACTAAACTATCTTACCAAATGTGTAAATTTAACTTGCATATGGGAGTACAGAGTTAGCTAGAACAACTTGTTTGATAGTCAAAGTCAGAGGATTTGAAGTAGAACTCAAAAGAGTCTCCAGTGAAAAGGATCTGAGTTAGAATTACATAAAACAAATCAACAAATGTTAGCAAAACACACCTTTTTCTTTTGGGTAAGGAACAAAATAATAAGAAAAACTCATGTTTCCCCCATTAACTTGCAAAAGCCAACCCTCAATTTATAACACTTCAGAGATCATTGTCTCACCAGAAAACAGGATTTCAACATTCAGCACGAGCTATAAAGGGGTTTAGAAGCACTGTTTAAAATGTACAACAGCCTCAGCAGCAAAATTGTAGTACTCAAGTCCTGTAATTTGAGCAATAGGTATTTTTATGCCTTATCAGATTTTATATTTTATTTTACATTTGAGAGTCACAGATGCTAGTGTTTTAATGAACATTTCTTTTGCAAAAGTGACAGTATGTATTTTCTCTCCTGGGAAACGTCTCTTGTTTTAGAGCTAGAATTCCAGTATGGATATGATGCTTGCTGAGAAACATATCATTTAAAGTAATGAAGGTGAGTTTCAGGAAGGATCAAGAAGAAAGTAAACTTTTCAGGAACAAAGTTTTAAGCTGTAATTTAAAGTGATCAGCCAACAGAAACTCTCTACTTGAAAGGAAAGGAGACTGTTCTGCATATGTTTTTGTCATTTGCAAAAGCTGAAAAAAAAAACTTCTAAAGCAAGTACTTTGAGCTGCCTGAAATTTTTCTGTGCTCAGATATGTTCACCAACTAAAAGCATTAACATTTATTATAATAACTAATATGTCTAGCTCTACAATGTAAGCCAATTTATGAATCAGCCTAAAATCCTTCCTGTGTGTACTAGTCTTGATGAGATCTTTAGCAAAATAAATGAACACTTTTGAAGCCTTTCTCGTCTCACTTTCCTACTGCCATGACTCCCTAAATAAACCCTCTGAGTTTTCTCCCTCAGCATGATTCACAGATGGATTGCAATTCAGAGTTGCTTGTGTTTAATTTGGGTTTCGGTGAGGTGTTTAGGTGCACATGCAGTTCTCAGCAATATCTTCTCATTTGTACTTGCTTGACCTGATTTGATTCCAGTTTTAGTGTCTGGAATCTCAGAAGTATGATATAAATGTCAATAAAAATTAATCATTGGCCAGCACTAACCCCAAAGGACTTTCTATCTTAATAGTCAGGAAGCAATTTTCTCTCAGCAACTATTGTGAACTATTTGTGAACTACACAGTAATAATATAAATTGAGCTAAGACACTACTTTATTAAAGTGTGTTGCTAAAATTCTGAATGTTATATAATGGGTATTCTTATGACACTTGAAAAATTACCAGATCATTTTTTAGGTTGAAACACGTTGTTTTTCCTATAATACATTTTGGGTGATACATAATGAAGAAAATGCTGGGCCAGTAGCAGAACTCCTATGTTTCCTAGATCTCAATGCCACATTTGTGGCAGCTTCAGCTCAGGCCGCCCAGACTTCCAATAAAATTCAATGTATCTTAAATGGAAAAGTCAGTTAAAGCTGATTCTATCGAAGACCTCTCTTCTGATAATGAAGTCTGTAGGTGTTAAATGTCACCTTGGTTTAGAGCTGAGAACAGCTGTTCTCTCTCAAGGAGATGCAGATCAACATATTTGCCCCGGGTCATAAGATAGACATATTCAATTTAACTCACTGTTAGCATGCCATGGCACAATTAATTGTTCAGCAAAAAAATACCTATTGCTAATATGGATTATATTAATTAAATGATGATAAAATTGTAAACAATTTAAGTTGTAATATATTTATATATATGTATATATATATGATCTAATTAGGAACAAGTTTAAAAGGGGGGAATATTTATTATAGCTCCTAGCATAGTAATAAAGTACATTTTTTTAGCTTCTTTGGGAATCTATTTAGGTGTAGCTCAGAGTCAAGATAAAAAGAGAAAGAGAAATTAAAAAAAAAAAAGAAAAGTAAAAACAAGGAAAGGAATATGTGCTGATAGTGAAACCCTGCCAGAACTTTGCATAGAAAATGACACTGTCCATTTCAGAGTATTAGAAAGGACAATTTTAGGAACGACTCGGTTTGAAAGTAAAATTCATTTGAATGTTGTGGGATAAATGATCATGGAGGTTGTGAGATTTTGGATGATGGAGACTTTAGGTTGAAGGAGTAACAATGTACCACTCACAGTTAGCTTCTGATTTTGAAAAGCTGATTTTCTTTCTTTTTCTCCCTAGGCTTAAGAGCAATTCACATTTTTCTCTGTGCTGTTGGTTCTTTGTTCCTTTGGACTACCTTTGGTTTATTTATTACATGGTCTAGAACTATGTTAAAACATTCAGTCTTATGCAACACATAAAGTAAAATATTCAAATAGTGGTCCTCTAGGGCCATAGGTTTGTAGGTAAGCACTTGCCTTGGTGAGTGGGGAAACTGGGTTCAATAATCCCCAACATCACAAAAAAAAATAACATTAAAAAGTGTTCTTCTTAAACTTCTAACTCCTTTTAACTATAAAACCCAATTGACTCAAGTTGCAAATTCTTCTCTGAATAAAATTATACCTGTAATCTTTACATGTGTAGAGCTGTTATTTGAGCCTTGAGGCACTCAATACATAATTTATAAATATGTTTTCTTGTAGTTGGCACAATAGTTTCGTGATCAAATGCTTTTCATGCAATACTTATATGAAATCAACTCGGGACAGGTATTTGACACCGAATCAGGGCTGCAATAGAAGCAACATAGCTGTCACGAGGACACAATTCTTAGAGTTGCAAATCCCTGAAAATAGGTTCCCTGATACCAATTCAAATACATCTTTCCATCTTATGGTCTCAGTACAGACCATAGATTGAAAAATGTATTTATGCGCTCCCTGTGTGTGACACCAGGCGGGGAAAATCCGCAAAAGTACACCGGCCCAGTGGGGCCCAACTATGAAAAACTGTGAGTGTGACCTGTCTATGTCTGTCTACTGTCCTCTTGCGTGAAACTCTTGCGAGTGGGGCAAAAAGAGGCTCCAGAAACCTCGCTCGCCCAGACGCCATTTTCAGGGAGGGACTACAGAGCATGAAAACCAGCAAAGCTTTGCAAAAGCCGGCTCCCTGTGTGTGAAACCAGGCGGGGAAAATCCGCGAAAGTACACCGGCCCAGTGGGGCCCAACTGTGAAAAGCTGTGAGTGTGACCTGTCTATGTCTGTCTACTGTCCTCTTGCGTGAAACTCTTGCGAGTGGGGCAAAAAGAGGCTCCAGCAGAGCACGGCCGCTCTGCTTCGCTACGCGGCCATGCACTCTTTCTAAGGAAAGAACTCCATTGCAACAAGAAGGAAAAATCACACTAAGAACGGCACTATATCACAGAAGCAAACATCTCTCTCTGGACTGTCTTCTCTGTTGCATGCTCGGGCCTAAGATTTGACCCAGTGTGAGGCTTCATCCACGGAGGACTCCCGTCCCTTAGAGGCAAGTCAGCCCATCCAGAAAGGGAGGAGCCAGAGGAGTGTGCTGCCTGCATCATATAGAAAATGAATACCACCACAACACGTAGAAAAACCCACAATACAAGTGTGACAATGGGGAAACAACGCAGGCCAGCATCAGACATAGAGAATGAAGATGACAATTCTGAGGACCAGATAATGACCAACCAACTAATCAACCTCTCAGATAAGGACTTTAGACTAGCAATATGGAAGATGCTCAATGGACTCCAAGAAACCATGGATCGAGTTGAACAGAACACTAATAAGAACCAAGAAAATATGAAGACAGAAATCACAAAACTCCAAAGTGAAATAACATGTCAACTAACAGGACTGAAAAAGTCAGTAAACAAAGTGAATGACAAAATGGATAAGCTCTGGGACAGGGTATCAGAAGCTGAGAATAGACTTGGTGCTGTGGAAGATGAGATACATAACAATTCCATACAGCAGGAGAGATTGGACAAAAAACTTAAAGCAAATGAGCAGACAATGGAAAAATTAGTCAAAGAATGGGAACGGACGAAAATAGAAGTCTATGATAAGATCAACAGAAACAACTTAAGAATCATTGGAGTCCCAGAGACCCAGGAAGAAAATTTCCAGGAAGAATCAATGGTCAAGAACATCATTAAAGAGAAACTTCCAGAGTTAAAGAATATATGTGATCAAATCCTGCATGCCCGAAGAGTACCAACCAAAAGAGACTCCAGAAAAACCACCCCAAGACACATCCTAGTCACAATGACAAATCCCACAGATAGAGACAGAATTCTGAAAACAGCAAGATCAAAAGGGGAAATCACGTTCAAGCAAGCTTCCCTGAGATTTACAGCAGACCTGTCACCAGAAACACTCAATGCCAGAAAGCAGTGGTGGGATATTGTGACAAGACTGAATGAAATGAATGCTTCACCCAGAATACTATACCCAGCAAAACTCACTTTCCGGTTTGACAGAAGAATACATGGTTTCACAGACAAAAAACAGCTCAGAAACTTCACAGACACAAAACCAGTCTTAAGAGAAAAACTAAAAGACCTAATCTAAGACAAGACTACCCAAAAGACACACCAAATTTTGAAATAAAGATGGTGTTAAATCCCAGGACAATTCTTTCTCTCAACGTCAATGGACTAAATGCACCAGTTAAGAGACACAGAGTGGCTAAATGGATCAAAAACTCAAACTAACCTTCTGCTGCCTACAAGAAACGCACCTGAATAGTCAGAACAAACATAGACTCAAAATAAAAGGCTGGAGAAAAATTATCCAAGCAAACAACACCCATGAAAAAGCTGGAGTGGCCATACTAATATCAGATAATGCAAACTTTATACTCAGGAAGGTTGTAAGGGACAAAGATGGACATTTTATATTAATCAAGGGGTACGTAGAGCAGGAAGAATTCACTCTCCTAAACATATATGCACCGAATGAGGGGCCAGCAAAATATTTAATACAACTGTTGACAAATCTGAAAAATAATATCAACAACAACACAATAATTGTGGGGGACCTTAACACGGCTTTGTCAACACTGGATAGGTCAACCAGACTGAAACCCAACAAGAATATACTAGATCTGAGGAGAGAAATGGAAGAAAGGGGCCTAGTGGATATATATAGGACACTCCATCCCCAGAAACCTGGATACACATTCTTCTCCAATGTATATGGGACATTCTCCAGGATAGACTACATGCTGGCACATAAAACATACCTCCATAAGATCAAGAGGATAGAAATTTTGCAGACTACCTTCGCTGACCACAAGGCTCTGAAATTATTTGTGAACTCCAAAGGGACTCAGAAGAAACACTTTATCACCTGGAAGTTAAACAGCCTCATGCTCAATAACCAGTGGGTCCGAGATGAAATCAAGGAGGAAATAAAAAGGTTCCTGGAAACAAATGACAATAAAGACACAAACTCTCAGAACTTATGGGACACAGCAAAAGCAGTACTGAGAGGAAAATTTATAGCTTTGCAAGCACACATCAGGAAGGAAGAAGGAGCTTACCTGAGTAGCTTAATGACACAGCTAATAGAACTAGAAAATGCTCAACAAAAGGACCCAAGAATAGGAAGACAGAAGGAAATAACAAAGCTGAGAGCAGAAATCAACGAAGTGGAAACTCAAAAAAAACAATCCGAAAGATCAACGAAAGCAGAAGTTTGTTCTTTGAAAAAATAAACAAGATTGATAGACCACTGGCAAACCTAACAAAGAAAGAGAGAGAGAGAAACTTGATAACTCGTATCAGGAATGAAAAAGGAGAGATCACTACTGATATGACAGAGATTCAAAGGGTAATCAGAAACTACTTTGAAAAACTCTACGCCACTAAAAATGAAAACTTGGAAGAAATGGATAAATTCTTGGACTCTTATAATCTTCCACGGTTGAAGGAAGAGGATGTAGCATATCTAAACACCCCCATCACCATTGATGAAATTAAAACTGTAATCAAATCTGCCGAAAAACAAAAGCACAGGTCCAGATGGATTCACTAATGAATTCTATCAAACTTTCCAAGAGGAACTACTGCCAATCTTGGCAAGACTCTTTCATGAAATTGAACAAACAGAAACACTTCCAAATAGCTTTTATGAAGCCAACATCACCTTGATACCTAAACCAGACAGAGATGCTACCAAAAAAGAAAATTACAGACCAATATCACTGATGAATGCAGATACAAAGATCCTCAACAAAATCCTGGCAAAGAGGATTCAATGCCTCGTTAAAAAGATCATCCACTACGATCAAGTAGGTTTCATCCCAGGAATGCAAGGCTGGTTTAACATCCATAAATCTTTCAACATCATACACAACATCAATAAAAAGAAAAATAAAAACCACATGATCATATCAATAGATGCAGAGAAAGCATTTGATAAGGTCCAACACCCATTCTTGATCAAAACTCTCAGCAAGATGGGAATGGAGGGAACCTTTCTCAATATAGTGAAGGCCATCTACCACAAGCCAGTGGCAAATATTATCCTCAATGGAGAAAAACTGAAAGCCTTCCCTCTAAATTCTGGCACAAGACAAGGCTGTCCTCTCTCACCACTCCTATTCAACATAGCACTGGAAGTACTTGCTATAGCGATTAGGCAAGAAAAGGATATCAAGGGACTCCAGATAGGAAAGGAAGAAGTCAAGCTCTCACTGTTTGCAGATGACATGATACTCTACTTAGAAAACCCTAAAGACTCTATCAAAAAGCTTCTAGAAACAATAGACTCATATAGCAAGGTGGCAGGCTACAAAATTAACACACAAAAATCAATGGCCTTTCTATACACCAATAGTAATAAGGATGAAATGGACATTAAGAAAACAACCCCATTCACAATAGTGCCACACAAACTCAAATATCTTGGAATCAACTTGACTAAATATGTGAAGGACCTATACAAAGAAAACTATAAAACTCTGCTCCAAGAAATAAGAGAGGACACACGGAAATGGAAACACATACCCTGCTCATGGATTGGCAGGATTAACATCATCAAAATGGCAATACTCCCCAAGGCATTATACAGATTTAATGCCATCCCTCTAAAGATACCCATGACATTCTTCAAAGACGTGGATCAGACACTTTTGAAATTCATTTGGAACAATAAACACCCTCGAGTAGCTAAAGCAATCATTAGGAAAAAGAATATGGGAGGAATTACTTTCCCCAACTTTAAACTGTACTACAAAGCAACAGTTATCAAAACAGCATGGTATTGGAATAAGGATAGGTCCTCAGATCAGTGGAATAGGCTTGAATACTCAGAAAATGTTCCCCAGACATACAACCACCTAATTTTTGATAAAGGAGCAGGAAATCCTAAATGGAGCAGGAAAAGCCTCTTCAACAAGTGGTGTTGGCACAATTGTATAGCCACTTGCAAAAAATTGAACTTAGACCCCCAGCTAACATCATGTACGAAGGTAAAATCCAAATGGATTAAAGACCTCGATACCAGCCCCAAAACCATAAGATATATAGAACAGCACATAGGCAAAACACTCCAGGACATTACAGGCATCTTCAAGGAGGAAACTGCACTCTCCAAGCAAGTGAAAGCAGAGATTAACAGATGGGAATATATTAAGCTGAGAAGCTTCTGCACCTCAAAGGAAATAGTGCCCAGGATACAAGAGCCACCCACTGAGTGGGAGAAACTATTCACCCAATACCCATCAGATAAGGGGCTATTCTCCAAAATATACAAGGCACTGACAGAACTTTACAAGAAATAAACATCTAACCCCATCAAAAAATGGGGAGAAGAAATGAACAGACACTTTGACAAAGAAGAAATACACATGGCCAAAAGACACATGAAAAAATGTTCCACATCACTAATCATCAGGGAGATGCAAATCAAAACAACGATGAGATACCACCTCACACCCCAGAGAATGGCACACATCACAAAGAATGAGAATAAACAGTGTTGGGGGGGATGTGGAGAG
The DNA here is from genome assembly GCF_024139225.1 of Suncus etruscus. NCBI lineage: Eukaryota > Metazoa > Chordata > Mammalia > Eulipotyphla > Soricidae > Suncus > Suncus etruscus. Next base: position 38,154,724 of record NC_064852.1, read on the forward strand.
AAAGGAACTCTTATCCACTGCTGGTGGGAATGCAGTCTAGTTCAACCTTTATGAAAAGCGATATGGAGATTCCTCCAAAAACTGGAAATCGAGCTCCCATACGATCCAGCTATACCACTCCTAGGAATATACCCTAGGAACACAAAAATACAATACAAAAACCCCTTCCTTACACCTATATTCATTGCAGCACTATTTACCATAGCAAGACTCTGGAAACAACCAAGATGCCCTTCAACAGACGAATGGCTAAAGAAACTGTGGTACATATACACAATGGAATATTATGCAGCTGTCAGGAGAGATGAAGTCATGAAATTTTCCTATACATGGATGTACACGGAATCTATTATACTGAGTGAAGTAAGTTAGAGAGAGAGAGAAAAACGCAGAATGGTCTCACTCATCTATGGGTTTTCAGAAAAATGAAAGACACCCTTGTAATACTAATTTTCAGACACAAAAGAGAAAAGAGCTGGAAGTTCCAGCTCACCTCAGGAAGCTCACCACAAAGAGTGATGAGTTTAGTTAGGGAAATAACTACATTTTGAACTGTCCTAATAATGAGAATGTATGAGGAAAATGGAGAGCCTGTCTAGAGTACAGGCGGGGGTCGGGTGGGGCGAAGGGAGACTTGGGACATTGGTGATGGGAATGTTGCACTGGTGATGGGTGGTGTTCTTTACATGACTGAAACCCAAACACAATCATGTATGTAATTAAGGTGTTTAAATAAATTAAAAAAAAAAGACAAAAAAAGAAAAATGTATTTATTCATTTTTATTTTGGTCACAAGCCATTTTCTTCTCAGAATGTACTCCAGGTTCTATACCCAGGGATCACTTCTTGGCAAAACATTGGGGACTATATGTGGTTTCAGGGATAGATGATGGATAGCCACACACAAGGAAAGCACTTTCACTGTGTTATCTTTCTGGTTGGCCCTCATTGAGTCTTTCAAAAATGTATTTAAGAGCAGCACTTAGTAATTTACTAACAACCAGAACAGTCATTTTCAAGTTCTTCATAGAATATTCAATAATGTGATAGTTCAGCTTTCCCACCATTTATGGATTTTGCATCTACCTTTAAACAATTAGTCTCTCTGTTAAAAGCAAGACAGAACAACAATGTAAAAAGAAACTCAAATGGAACAGTAAATCTGAAATAGCGTTTCAGCTAAACAACTAGCTAAATTTATGGCCTTAGATCAGTCATTTTGTGACTATGCTTACTCCAAAAATTTAGATATTTTAAAGCAGTTAACCAATATACTCTTAGTGAAAAGAGACTGGACTATTTTGTAGGGTAGGAAGTGTAGAAAAGATTAAAAATATTTTTATCTTCATATATTGATTAACTATATTTGAATGTTGACTGTAAATTTATTTCCACAATATACAAATATATAAAAATCAGTTATATGTCATATAAAAATGGCAAGCAAGTAGTTTTCTATTTCTCTTTCGTTGCTATACTAGCAAGTTTTAGAAAATTTTGCTGCTGAAAGACAGTTGTTGGAGAAACATAAGGCTCAATGATCAATGTTTAGACAAATTATCTAATGTGGTTTGAAATATTTTATATAACATCTTGCTTTAAGTAGCTACAATGATATAAATAAAAACAGGATGATAAAAAATCTCTGTATATTATGTCACTAAGAACATCTGACCTGATTATAATATTAGAGAAAATGTGAGAAATATTTTCAGAATTCTAGGAAATGTTAGGAAATAGATTTTTTACTAATAATTAAAGTCAATTTTGTCATACTAGATACCCATTTTTTAAACTATCATATATCATACCTCTAATTGCTCCAGGAATATTATATACAAAGAAGGTTTTTTAACTTTATTATGGAGAAATGGCTTACGATATTACTTATTTTTATCTCTACTAATTAAATCACATGTAAACAGTTAGTGACAAAGCATATAATGTCCATAACCTCTTCTTCTGATTTTCAAGTTACATTTAGATTGCTATATTTTTATTCAAATTATTTTGGCTTCAAGGTGCTGGTTTAGTTGACATTGGCTTGACTAAATATTTAAAAGCTGAGGCAATTTATGTCAAGAACTATAAATTTATTATTCTTAGTTGTAAACACATATTATTTTTCCCATAAGAGTAACATATCCACAATGAGTTTTAAAGGCTATTTCCACAGTTTCTTGCTTAGTACAGAATATTCATGAAATAAAAATTTTAGTTATCACATTAAGATATTGGAAGTTAGTCAAGTGATGTTTTTTTTAAAATAATATCTTTAGTGTATATATGTCATAATAAGAATTCCAACTCCTATAAAAAGGTATATATAGAACAGAGTACATGATCACAATGTATTTTCTGCAGATAACTTAATGCTTACAGATACAAAATAAAATTCTTTTCCTTATAAAAACTAGTGTAAATTTATCACAAGATAAAACAGGTTTTATTTAAGAAAAACAGTTTTAATCAATAAATTTTACACTGTCATCACAATAAGATAAGGAACTAGATTAATTGATGATTTACATTTAATATTCCCGGTAGAAATCTGAAGCATATTAACTGCATTTTGTCACTGTGATATTCTAAAAAGTGCACGTATCCCAACTTCCCTCTTCATGCTATCTTTCACTCTTTTTTATTCCAATATTCCTCCATCATGTTATTGGAACCAGACTGTACTCAATATTTACTATTTTTTGACAATCAATAGGGTTAAGGATACTAGCTAAAAATGAATTTTCAAGAGATATACTTGTATATGAATATTTTATTAATCAACAAAACATGGTACTAAGTATGAATTGTTTTGACTTCTCTTTTAGTATTGGGGTTATATTTAGTAGTCTTACTCATAGGCTTATTCCTATATTTGTGTTTATTTTTTACTCCTAGCATGATCATATGATCAAGGATCATATAGGGTACTGGGGTTAGAAACTATGTTGACTTTACTTGAGGCAAATACCTTACTGACAGCTTAAATCTCCAGACCCTCTCTTTTTATTTTTTAAAGAATAGAAAATGCTGTCCTTCAAGAAGAACTAAAAAAAAAATATTTGTTTTTAAAAACATTATGGACAGCTACTCCATATAATAAATATGACTACAGTGCAATTAATAGCTATATAGTAGTATATAACTCATTTAATATTCTGTCTGAATGTTGTTTCAATGTTTTCTTATATAAGTACATCGCAAGTATAGTGTGTGATATATAGTCTTATATGTTTGTAGATTAATTTATATTCATAAAGCTGGTCAGATTTTTTACATGCTTTAAAACATGTATTATCAAAATTCTCAGAAAAATGGGTTTTTAACAATAAGCTTTCATAAGTAATAGTATGTCTCCACTGTGATATTTTTTGTGTGGTAAAGGGTAAGAAATGTAATAAATCACAGTTTCTTGACAATAAATGGGGCTGAAAACATACTTTTGGAAGCTTGCTAGCTATATTTTTATGTTACTATAATATCATTATTCTTTTGTTTACATTCATTAGCCTATTGTAAAATCAATATACAGGAATTTGATAAATATTGGTTGAAAAAATAACAATTAGCTTACTCAGATGTTGCAGATATTAAAATACTCTTATTTTGTTGACATAGTTGTATATTTGAATAAGCAACAATCTTTTAAGTCAAATATAAAAAGAATCAGTTAAAATGAAATATTTTGGATAAGAAATAAGCACAATAAGTAGGAAATATCCCTTGCACGTGGCTGAGACAAGTTCATTTCTTGGCAAAACATTTGGTTTCCTGAGCCCCACTAGGAATAATCCTTGAGCACTACCAGCTATAGCTCCCCATAAAAATGTCCCCAAATAGTCATAACATTAGATGTCAATGAAAAATATTAATAGAGCTTTAGATAAACATATATATTATATGTAAGTGTATAAGTATGTGCTATATGAAGAGTTAACAAGAATGTGTTCTTCCTTTTAAAGCATTATTTAACTTAAATTATATATATGCACTCTGGACATATTGGTAGATAACTATTAATACATTGATATGATAGTTATTCTATAGAGGTATTAATTTCCCCAAATAATTATATTTTATCACCTATTTTTGTCACAAATTATCTTTATTCTATTTCTTAAGATGTACCAAATATAAATAAATTCAAAAAGAAAAAATAGAATAAATAAAAAACAAATGTAATCACACCATTTATTTAAAATTCATCAAAAATATCAGCAGCAATCAGAAAATGTGACATAGTATTCTTATTTTACATGATAATACTTCCAGTTATAAATGACCCTCACTGTTTCTCAGAATGTTTCCTCATTAAATTAAACTCTTCCAAATGAATAAAAAAATAAAGAAAATGTCAATTGTCTACTGGAAAAATTTAGTACTGATAGATCTTTTACCAGATAAAAATAAATAAATAAATAAATAAATAAATAAATAAATAAATAAATACATATATAAATAAGTATGCACTTTTTTGACTTGGTTAAATTTGAGAAATTATCTATTACAATTTAGTAGAATTCAATAACTACATGTACTTTTGCATTATTAACCTATTCACACATAATAAAAATCAAGCTACATATTATATTCACTTGCCTCAAAACTGATAAAAGCAACTTTTCTTTGTTTACACAAAATATGATCTAATTAAACTTTTTTTTGAAGCTCTGATATCAAATATTTCAAGGTAAACAGAGGCAAGGAAAAATTTCTTAATTGATTTTTTAAGTAAGAAAAAGACATGTAATTTAAAAGAAACCCCATATTTCTTAGCCCAAGTGAATTCCTCTTTGAATGACCCCAATATTTACTGTGCCAGGGCAGGAGGGAAAAAACAAAAATAAAAAAAGTACAAAACCTCGGTTATTTTTTTATATATATATTATTTTTTATCTTCATTTTTTATTATTATTATTATTATTATTATTATTTTTATTTACCTACCTATCTTTGGTAGATTTCTCTGTTTGGGTGTGATTATTGAAATTGTTGTCCCCAGTTATACTTTTTTTTTTTTTCTCTTCTTTTCTTTCCTTTCTTTATGTGCTATGCCATGTTTCTTATTTCAAGACCATAGCGGTTTTCGTTTTGATTTGTTTTTGTTTGTTTCTTTTTTGTTTTTGTTTTTGTTTGTCTGTTTTTCTTTGTTTTTTTTTTTTTTTTCGCTTGCTTGTTTTTTTGTGGTGCTAATCGATATAGCCGGAATCCTCACTGGATATTTGACACTGCTTTTGGTACGGGGGGAGTGTTTCACCTTCTTTATCTCCTTGATCTCTCAAAGCGTTGATGAGAGCCCCTAGAAGGATTCTGCACATTTTCGGCATATTAGTCTCTTACCCCAGCTTATTTCTTTTCTCTTTTTCAAACAAAACCATGCATCTTGAACTAACTAGTCCTACCTCCAGTTAGAGGGGGAAATAAGGGAGACATCAAGACCAAACAGGTGCAAGACTACTAGGTAGTGGGTCAGATACAGAGGGGACCACATATTCTAGCCACCCTGAGGGTGAGGGAAGAGGAAATGGGAGGGAGGACAAAAATGGAGGTATAGGTAAAGACAATCTGGTGATGGGAATCCCCCTTGCTTTTATGTAAATATGTACCTAAAATAATATTGTCAACAATATGTAAGCCACGATGATCAAAATAAAAATCATATTAAAAAAAAAAAACTTTAAAGGCCTTTGAAATAGTGTAGTAGGCAAGATACTTGCCATGCATATGGTACACCAGGTTCAACTCCAGCAACTCATATGGATCACCAGATGCCCTGCCAGAAGTAAGCCCTGACCACTCTCAGGTGTAGCCAAAAAAAAAAAAAAAAGTAGGAAAAACGTTCAGAATAAATAAAAGAACATTTTTCATGCAATTCTTCAACAATTATTCAGTATTTCTTGTATGATACAATATAAAGAGGTGTACTTACAAAACATGTAATACCTAAAATTGATGAGATCATCTATGCCATATTCACAACTTAAAATCAAAATACTAAAAATATAAATGTGATAATTCTTGTGCTAATGTCCATGACAAGGAGTGAGAAGTGAAATGGAAAGATAATTTTGGATATAGTCATACAGTGATTAAATGTCAACAGTGCACTTGACCTTTATTTCAAACCACTCTTTTTTTCTTTAGTTGAGAGAGGCATTTTCTCTATCACCCAGAATGTCAGGGTCAGGAAAATAATGATAGGGAAAATGGGGAGATATCAATGAATGATTTGGTCAAAAGAAAATCCTCATTAAATTAAACTCTTCTTAATGAATGATGACACAAATATGCCAATAGGGGGAGTTCCTGACTTATATTATGAAAGGAACAATTAACAACCAGAAAGAAAGGATGCTGAGTTGAATACTATGGTTAAGTAAATAATCAATTACAATACCTTATGTACTACAGATTGCATTGGACAGAAAATATATCCATGATTTGCTGGATAAATGCAAGGTAAAAAGAAATGATTGGAGACTGGTCAAGGAAAGGAAACTCATAATAAAACTGATTATCTAGTCAGAACTCAGGATAGTTAAATGCTAATTAGAACAATTCCTGAAATATTTGAAGTTTACCAAGACCTAGATGTTTCATAGAGATCAGGATTCCAGCAATCAAACAACAAAGAAAATAATCTAACTTCAATTCCTCAGCACCTTTCTTCTGAACATTAATTGACATAGTGAAGTGAAGTGAAGTGAAGTGAAGTGAAGTGAAGTGAAGTGAAGTGAAGTGAAGGGTGTTGTCCAAGTCTCAGAACTCAGACTCAAAGAGGAGTGATGTTGCTGGTGTCATATCAATTAAACAAATCTCCCCCACCCCAGTCTTCAATAGCAGATGAATGCTGACCCAGCAACACTATATATGTGGCTATGGTCTGAGGAAATACATAGGGTAAAATGACCACAACCACCAGGACCAACAACAACAAAAGAAACACAAAACAGGGAAGAGTAAAAGGAATTCAACTTCCTAAGATGCCAATAAAGAACATAAGCAGCAAAGAAATAGAGACATGCAAACTAGCAAACTATTTTTGATGGAAAGTATCTAAAAACAAAGTATGCAAACAAAAACTATTAAACATGATAGTTTGAGATGTCAAGAAAATAGCAGCACAGGATAAAATAATTTCTAATACTCCAACTTAATAGATGTGAAAATTGTATTTCCATATCAGAGAGCTAAAAGTTGCCATAATAAAATCAAATGGCACAAGGAAACTAAGGAAATTTAATCAAATAAATATAATAGAAGCTAGCAAAACAAATTAATGAGCTCAGAAATATTATATGATCAGAGGCTGAAATTGCAGCTTTAGATAAGAAAATAACTAATTTAGGATGTAAGGAATTCACAAATGAATCTAAAAGTTCTAGAGAAAGATAAAATATAAGATAGATTAAATTGAGAAATGATTCAGTAAGTTCAGGAATAGTAGCATCTACACTTAAGTGTAAGTAGGAAATAAAATGTAAAAACAAAATGAAAATCTCTCTGCAACCAACTATCTGGCTCCATTATAAAGTGTCAAAATAAAAATAATTGGTGTGGGACCCTAAAAGAGTATAACATAAAAAGATCTGGCAGTTGCTCTGAATGTGGCCAAACAGATTTGTTACCAGATTTTCATATGATCCATCAGCACAGCCAGAAGTAATTTCTGATTACAGAAACAGGAGTTACCCTGAGCATTGTCAGGTGTGACCCCAAATCTAAAAATTCAAATGTACTTTGTGGAATAAGATGTGGAGAATAAGATATGTCAATAAATGAATTAAATGTGCTTTGTGGAATAAAATGTGGGGAAATCAGGAGTTATTCCTCAAAAAAGTGCCAATATCTGATATCTGTATAAATTATCTCTAATCATTTGTTACTTTATATATATATATATTGCAATTTCAAGGAGTTAGAGACAAAATATTCTAAAAATTATCTGTGAAATATCCCCCATTCTTCTTGTTTTGTTTTGAGTATAAACTTGGTGCTGCTCAGAGCTTATTCTTTTGTTCTCAGGAATCAACCAAGGCTTGAACTAGGAGAAAATATAAGCCTCTGGGATTAATTCTGTTAATTGTATGCAAGGAAATCATATTACTTATTATAATATTTCTTGACAGTGAATAGAATGCTTGTTATTGTTCTGTTATATATTATAAATACATATAACCAGAGTTTTTAAAATTTTTTTAGTCTTTTAAACTTGCACTAACATCATAAATATTATTGATTCATCTGGTGAAAGAAAGGTCAAATGCCTTGAAATTTCACCTTACAGGGTATTGAATTTAAATATATATACATTTTAATAAGTATTATTTGCAAATAAACCTTGCCAGATTAAACTCAGTATTTCAAATTATAGGGGATATTTTGTTAACTATCATGTAATGATACCAAAGATTAACTAAATAGTAACTGATTATGGGGAAAATGCTAGCTGATTAATAGCTATTTCTCTTAATATATATGGTATATTATGAGATATTTTAGTAGTGTCAGTAGTCAAGAGATAATGTTAAAAGTATAAAATAATAATTTGTGTGCTCGCTTTGGCAGCATACATACAAAAATCGGAACCCTAAGGAGAAGATCAACATGGACCCTATACAAGGAATGATATGCAAATGTGTGAAGCATTCCATATTTTTTGCATGCTGGGAACTATGGTGGAGGTAGTTCAGCACTGGTGGTGGGAATGTTCCTATTTCACTGTCACTATGTGCCTGAAATACAACTATAAAAGACATGTAATTCACATCGATTTCAATAAAACTATAAAATAATATAATTTGTTAAAATGCAGTGAATATGAATCAAGAAAAAATTTGTATTTTGTTCTTAATAATAGTTATTTCACAATTTGGTAAAGAGGATTTTAAATCAATAAATTTGAATACAGATACTGTTATAAATAATCTTTGTGACAAAATTGAAATGACGTTTATTTAACTATGATTTAGCATTGGGTTATATATTTTGCTAATGCACAGTTTAAAATGGTTTTCTCTGTAAGTAGGTCTTCTACTAACTGAGATTTCATCTATGGACAGATAAAATAGGAAACTTTGACTTTCCCACGTACCTACCCAATATTTGTATTTGGCCTATTAGAAATGAAAAATAAAATTGATTTTGCTTCATAATAATATTTTTTTTATTTATAACAAGCCTCTTTAAAAAGTATTTATAAAGAAAAACAACTAGTGAATATGACTTTTCTAAAACAGATATGACTATAACAAAACATGACCAAAAATAATATGATAGAAAACAAGTTAAATAGAGAAATATACTTAGAATTATTGTAAACTAAAAATTAATCATATAAATCATGATTACATAATTTATTATAAAATAGACAGCATCTATATAATTATAAAGACACACAAAGAAGTATTGTTTTCCTTTGGGTAAGAAGTGATTTTTAAAACTTTATTATTTTATTTTATAAATTACCTTTTTAATTTTACTTTTGTATCAAAAGTACATGAGCATTATCTTTTAAAACTCATTTATCTGAAGTATAAAGTTTTCTACATTTCACACTTTAGGGAGACTGGTAGCTGGTTAATTTGAAAATATCAAAGTTATAGTGAGTCAGAATACTATGTTAGGCCAAATACTACATTCATTTCAAACATCCTTAGAAAAACAAGTCTAAAAATTACTTCTCAATGACACCAACTCTTAGTATATTAATGAATACATGTTATGAAATAAAAGTCTGCTACTATCCAGAGCATATTGGAATCAAAAGCAATAAGGTAGTATGTCTTATAAAAATAAATCCAGTCAGTAAAATTCAAGATTTCTTCCAACATATTAAAAGAATTAGTGTATTACCAGAACACAGTTTAACCATAATGGATTATTTATGAAGTTTATTGATAGATTGCTTCAATTTGAAGTAGATGCAATTCTTTGTCTGACAAATGAAAATATAAATTAACAGTACATGAAAATATTTGAAGTATGAAGGATTATGGTAAAACTATTATATCATTTTATTCATTCTTGTGGTCAACAATTGGATAATGAAATATAGATTTATAAAAGTACATTTTATAGAAACTTAAAAAGCCTTGTAATTGAAAGAAGCAGTGCCTTTTCTGAAAAAACACTAGTATTTTGAAAACCATATCTGTTAAAAATACATTTTGAAGAGAAAATAAAGAAAATAAATGGTGGGGAAATATCTGAGCTATTGTTTTTTGAAAGGCAACAGGTAACAATAAATCAATTATGTGGTAGAAACAACCTTCATATTTGCCCTTTGTGGCAAGTTTTATTATCTTCATCTCACAGATATAAAACCTAAGGTGTAGAGACATAAAGTAATTTACCTAAGTTCACATAGTAAGAAGCAGAGACAAAAACTGTCTTTTCTTGGAGTGCTTTTCTTATATCCAGTAGCTACTATTTTTGCGTGGAAAACTAATTAAGCTGTTCCTCACTCTTCTAGTAATAACAAAGGCACTATGGTGATTGAGAAAAAATTATTAAGACGACTGACATTAAATCTGTATTCTAATCATGATCATTTATGCAGCATTGTTTATATTAAACTTTGTTAATAAGCTTAAAAAATAGATCTCAGGGACATGATTGCTAGAAATGTGGGTAGGATAATTGCCATGGATACAGCTAACCTGGGTATGATAATGGTGGCACATATGCTCCCCTAAACTCAAGTAAGAGTCATGTCTAAGCTCACATCATCGATTATACCTGGAAAACTGTTAGGTATATCCCAGTAAACCAAACTAAAATAAAGTCCCAGCTTCCTAATCTCTAAAAGGTAAACAAAGGATTATTTTCACTATCTTTTCCAAATTATTTTTTAAGTTGTGATATCTAAGTCTTGGAGATGGAGAAGAAACACTTAATGGCACTTGACATGCCACTGCAATGTGGGTCCAATAAGAAAAGTGGGGTTGTGGTTCATCAGAAACTGCCAACGTATCATCATTAAGGTTTAGAGGGGAAAAACACCAGAGGTGCTTTTTTAAAAAAAAAAATCTATTTTCTATTTTGAAATTTCTATGCCATAATTTTCTTGTAGGAAAAAAATAATACTTTTTTTTTCAGTATAATAGAGAAGGAAAACTTGAATAGCAGTAGTTTTCAAAAGAGTAACACAACTACTGAAAGAAAATAGCTGTGTGAGAAATTCTGAGCAAACAGAACTTGCAAAGAATAGTACAGAGAGAAAGATGGAAGAGTTTGTAAGATAAAGGTTATTTCTGTTACTTGGTACTTTCCCATATAGTAATTGTTTTTCATGTTGAAGACTTTCTTTCCCTCACTCTTCAAAAAGACTAGAGCATGAGATGGAGTCTGAGACAGCTGCAGGGACCTCTACCTTTGATTTCTGTAGTCTCAGTTGCCCAGGCATGATTGTCCCCTGCAACTGTGAGTCTGTCTTTGGTTGGGAGTTTCCAAAAATCACTGAGTAAAACAGGACTTTTCTGCTATTTTGTTTTAAGCAGAAAGACTGGGCAGGGTGATAAAGAAAGTTAGTCTAATTGTTCCCATTGCCCTAAAGTTACAGAAAAACTGTTGATGTATGAACTTATTACTGAAATTTGACTTTTACATTCTCTTGCTACGCAGAAGTTAACAGTAGCAATGCAACATCAGCAGAAAGCAAATTCAACATTTGGCCTCCTACTAGGATCATTATTAAAAGGCCATTTGTGGCTTTCCTGAATTCCCATTTGAAATATTGGAGATGTACCTAGTTCATTTATTCCTCATTTAAGTCCGGGAAGACTCTTAATTCTAATGGCAGGCTCCTTAGTTGTCTGCTTTGATATGTAATGCCTGACTAAACAAATTATTTTCCTTTATGTTTCTTTAAAGATTCAGTTCTTGGGACCTAAGGAAATAGTGCAGCAGGCAGAGGACTTGCCTTGCATGCAAAAGACTCAGATTTGATCCCAGACACCACATATAGTTCTCCAAGTCCCATCAGGAGTGATCCTTGAGTAGGCAAGCAGAAGTAACCCTTGAGCACAGCTGGATGTGGAATAGAAACAAAAGTAAATACCCAGTTCTTTTTTCATTTCCTTTCTGTCTACAGCACCTGAAGTAGGGTGAGTAGGACCTGGCAGGAGTTCTATATCTGACAAGTGACCAGACTCTAGATTAGTCTTCTCAGACTAGCAAATATCTGTCACTTAGTTCGAGTCTCCATGCATTCATTCTGCTGATTACAGCAGTGAGATATCAAACTGAGATCATGGTGGACTTCAGGCTTATGCTTATCAAGATTAGCTGAAGGGAGCCTGGCTATTTGGAGAGGTGTTAGGATAGTCTCAGCTGGATTTTGGTTTCCTATGTTTTACAAATGCCTGCCAACAGCTTTCCCTCCTAACTTTAACACAGGACTTTAGTGAGTTATTTAGTGACTATGGGGATATAGTTTCTAATTCACACTCAACTACTTGAAGCATGTTATTATTTGAGGTTTCAGAATTATTTGACATTATTATAGGTGGAATTGAGAAAAAAGCAGTTCTAAGGAGAAAAAGTTTTGTAATTCTTTAAACTAAAATTTAGACAGTTTTAGTAGATTTTTACTCAGTGGGTGCACTTTGGTAGAGAGAAAGAATGCTGTGCCACACAGTTTGACCTAGTAGAAACAAAATACCTGGGAGTCTGTATTAATTCTTGCACAGCATAAGGACACTCGAGTCCTGACCTATACCTTGCTTCCATTCACAGGTCCATTTTCTATTCCCAAAGAATAGAATTTCTGGAGAATAGATTGAAACAAGCAAGCTTATTTTGGAAATTCAATGGGTTAGGTTGCTTCAGAATGAACTTTTTATGACTTGTTTCTGCAAAACTAAACTTTTAAACTGTCCAAGCTGCGCTGACTTAATAAAGAATGAAGCCGATGCTAGGGTGATTTTAAAGAAAACATTGTTCGTTTCTCTCCATTCAATTTTACTAGGACTTTCTGTTCTTTATGAAGCAGTTCTTGATACTGAAGCAGTCGAGTCTTTAGAGTATAATCAGTTCTTGGATCCTGAGGAATCATCTCTAAAAGAGATTCGTTTTTGATATTTAGACTGTCTCCCTCTGTTTGGAGCCAAGACAATGGAAGAGACTTGATTTTAGATTACCTCTTGGTTATAAAAGTTATATAGCAAGGGAACCTTTTTCTACATGTCTGTTACTTCACAATGATGAACAAGTGTCTAGCAAGCAAAGAGCTGGGTGGGTTGAAGTCTTGTCCTTTTGCAGAAAAGTGTAAAAGTTTTAGTTGTACTTTAAATGAAAGCATTTTTCTTTCATTGAGATTTGAAGGCTATACCCTTCTCCTGTCCTCCAGCAGGCATAGAGGCAAAATTGTCTTAGAGAACTGTGGGTGGGCATTTGAAAAATCATATGAAGAAACACTTCCAGCAGAGTAATTTTAGTCAAACATTATATGACTGGCCTGGCCAGTAGAAACTGCAGTCAGAGGTTTCCAGAGTTGGTCTAGGCTACCACACTGTGAGGGGAAGTATAAGAGGAAGTACAATCTCCAGATGGAAGAGGCTTTAATTCCCTAGTGTGAACTAGGGAATGGGCACAGACTGTCAGATACAACCATGCTGGCATCATCATTACTGATTCAAACTCCAGGAGGAGTACTGAAGTGCTGCCAAGGGAAGTAGTCAAGCTGTCTGCAGATTTGAATACTATTGAACACAAGGGAGGAAAAGGAAAAAGTGCTTTTTTGTTAAAAAGTGCTTAAGTACTAGAAAATGTTGCCTTAATTCCTATTATATCATAATAAGTACTTCCTTGTTTATATTTATTGCTACACCTTTTAGCAATTCATCTCTAATTTGGATCTGACTAGTGTTCTTCTATCCCTCCATCACCTACTACCCATTATACTCATTCAAAACAATTTCATAGATATAATTTGTGCTTGAAAGTTAAAGAAAAACACTATAACTAAATAGTCTTTATGTAAAAAGAAAGTTCTGTTTCAACAGTAAGGATAATTAAAATGATAATCCGTTTAGATATGGATTCTAGATTTCTTAGAACACACATCCCCTTACACAGCCATGATAGTTTATACTCTATCATCTGATTGTAATCAAATCTCATTTCATTCATTTCAAGATGGATACTCTTTTTTGTAAGGAAACCATTATGTTTTAAATAGTTTCCCGATGTGAAAATTTTCCATTTTTATCTGTATATTATCCCAGCATGATACTTAGCATTAAACATGCCCTAATAACTTATCAAAAATTAGAAGCAATGACTTCAACAAATTAAAAAGATGAATTATAGATAAAACTGTGAAAGAAGATACTATAAGAAAAATTACAAATTATTGACACTAAAGATGATATGAGTATAATCAGGTCTTGGATCCTGAGATCATCTCCAAAAGGGAGGCAGACCTGATATTTAGACTGTCTCCCACTGTTTGTATCTGAGACAATGGCAGAGACTTGATTTCAGATTACAGATATAGAATTGACCACAAAGTTTTTTTTCAAAAGGTCATTAGCCAAAAAATATTTCAAAATTAGCAACTGTCATAAAACCAAACAAAAAATTCCCCACAAATTCAAATTCCCTGGAAATTAGCTTCTCATTGGACTTAATATACAGGACTAGTAACTTTGGTCTACTAGAACTATTTGACAAAGATTTTAAAAGGCTTTGAGACACATTCTATATTAAGAATAATTTGGTGTAGATGCTCACTTTTCTTGGGCTCTATACTCTCTCCAAATATTCTTCATAATTTTAATTCAATATTTTTTCTACTTAGAGTTTTTGTCTGGTATCTAAAAATGTTATATCTATCCATTTACTGTACATTCTGTCCCTTAAAACTTTTCCATTATCACCATATATAGTCACCTGATTTTTTTTTTCCATAAAACTCAGACTAACAGTGTGAGAAAGCTTTCACTTGTGCTTTCTTAGTAGCCAGGATATTATGTCTTTGATCTAAGAAAAAGTAACAAATTTTGTGTTTCCAGCCTGAAAAACCAGACTGTCTTTGAAGTAAGGTGGGGTTCAACACTCACCAACTGAATGGCATTAGACAAAGCTACTGAAAAGTTCTTCATTCTTATCTTCCTGTATACAATGGAGACAAACCTTCTCAGGAATCAGAGGAAATGATTACATAACACGTATTTAGACACCGTGTTTAAGACATTATCCATTTTTACACAGCATTTCTTAAATGCAATTTTTAATTTTCGATAACATTTGATCATGTCTCTACTCCTTTTCTGAAACTCTCTTATTTCTATGATATCAGTATCTTTACCTACAGCTTTTTTTAATCTTTATTCATGACACATTTGAGTTAAATGCTACTATTTACCCTGAAGCATTTTATATTTTTCAAAATAATCATAAAATGATTCTGATATGACCCAAATATCAGATTTTTAGAATCAATTGTTCATTTACTCTAAAGTATTTGAATATTACATCTTCTCTTCACACTCCTCTTATTCTATCACTAAAAGGTTGGTAGCTGCAATTTTGATGATTTTTTTGTCATATAATAATTTTTTAAAATCTGCTTTATATAACTATATAAAATCAAGCTTCACATATACATGTATTTATAGACTTGGTTAGTTTATTGTTCCATGTGGGAGAAGTATGATAGTTTGCTTTATATATTCATAAGACCATTGGCATGATAATAAACTCAAGGTGAACAAATATTCTTAATCAACAAAGTGGGTTGATTAAGAAAACATTTTGTAAACTATAATATTTTAAACAAATGTTTAATCATTATCAACTTATATTTCATATTTACTTCAGATAACTTATCTCTTAACTAATTTATGCTAGTGGAATAATACACAAAATAATTGTAAAAGCTATATATACATATATATGTAGACATATATATGCATAAATATAGTGATTTTGTT
This sequence comes from Suncus etruscus, assembly GCF_024139225.1. Taxonomy (NCBI): domain Eukaryota; kingdom Metazoa; phylum Chordata; class Mammalia; order Eulipotyphla; family Soricidae; genus Suncus; species Suncus etruscus. The sequence goes on from NC_064852.1 coordinate 38,170,662, forward strand.
GGCAAACTTAAAGGGCTGAAGATAAGCTTATTCAAATTTGTTTTTCTGATAAACTTTCTAAATTTAATGGTTATTTTGGTGGGTAAAGACATATTGGAACCTTTGTGACTATATTGATAAAGGCTTGTTATTTACCAATATGAAAAATATGATAAAAATCTAATAGACTGACAAGATAAATAAAAAGAATGTTGTCAATGATAAAGTGGATTCAGTATCAGTTGGAACCAGCTGCATTTAAGTGATGGTTTCAGTATCACTAAAATACTGTACAAGACCAAAAAAATAAACAACAGTTTTGTTCAGATCTCTCGATCTTAGAATATTTTATATTATAATTGTAATGGCAAGGTTATAGCTATGTGACGAAGACGAAGAGTGTTGTAATTAAGGCATTTACATATTTTGTTACTTCTGTTAATATACGTTAATCAAAGACCTATTATAATTCCATATTTAGCCCCACTAATAATGATTCCAAAGCAACCATTTGAGATTAAATTATTCCAATTGCCTACAATGCATTATTAAATGGTGTGAATTAATGTTTGATTTTATTTAGAATAAAGATCTTTTGTAGACTGCCCTATTACAATATTTTTTAACAAAACAATATAAAGGCGCTACTCTGATTCTCTTTAAAGCCTTTATGTCACAAGGCTCCCATATGTTTTTACCCACCAAAATGACCATTAAGTTTAGAAAGTTTATCAGAAAAACTAATTTCAGGACACTTGCCTAGGCTATCTGTGTGTGTGTGTGTGTGTGTGTGTGTGTGTGTGTATGTGTGTGTGTGTGTGTGTGTGTGTAGTGAGGGGGTTCATATTCAGCAGCCCTCAGTGGTTACTCCTGGGTTTGCACTAAAAAATTACTCCTGGCAGCTCAGGAACCATATGAGATGGTAGGATATCAAACCTGGCACACTACCCTCTGTGCTATTGCTCAGGCCCCATGCTGAAAATTAAGATAGCAATCCAGCTTCTGGCTTATGGTCTCAGTTCATCAAATCAATAATTCACAATGTTTTCACAGTGACCTTCTTCAATTGAAAATTTTGTCATTTAAAGCACCCTCTTAAATTCTTTTAATTATTCACCACTGCCAGGAGAATAAAATTTAACTTGCTTAGCTGGACCCAAGCTCTTCCTAATCCGGTTCCTGCTTTGTATATTCTCTCTCATAAAATAACTTTCACACCAACATTATATTACTTGCAGGTTCTAAAAGACATTATGCTTTTTTCCCCCAGCTCACCACTTTGGCATATAATTTCTATTGTTTCATCTTTTCATCCATTCTGCTTTTCTGAAAAATAATTTGTGTTCTGACAAGATCATTATGAGAACTTTTTGAACTACTCTACTGTAAGTCATTCCATTTACTCATACTTATTCATCATTCCACTTTACATATATATTTTATCTATATTATTATAAGTTTGCAGAGCTTAATGACCATGTTTTTCAAATCCTTATAATTTCATTACTTATGATAATATTTTTCTTATAACACAAATTTATATCTGTGGTCTGACTTAAATGATTAGTAGCTTAAAACTCATATTAAATTAAAAAACTGAACTTTGATAAGTACTTACTTTAAGTCAATGGCAATACAGTATTTTTGAATTAATTATGCTTAATATTTAGATTTTCTGGGAGAAGAATAAAAAGAAAAATACAACACAAATTTTAATAATATATCCAACCTTAAAACCTGGTAAACTGAAATAAACACTAGTAAGAACAGTAATATATTTAAAGAGTGTAATCAATACATATTGTACATATATTTACTCTATATTTTGCAATTTTATTACTCTTGATGAAATAATATCATCTTATTTAAGACATAATAAAGACATATATTAAAAAAACAAGGACAGGGTCCAGAGCTATATCACCATGGGTAACACATTTGACCTTTCAGGTAGCGGTCCATCCCTAGCATTCCAGATGTTCCATAAAACCCCCATTCCTGCAAGGAGTAATTTCTGAGTGCAGAAATTAAAATAACCCCTGAGCACCACCAGGTGTGTCCACCAACCAAACAAAACAAAAACAGAGAGAAAGACAAAGGGGAATAAAAAAGGATAAAAAAAGATATTTAAGGACAAAGTCAATATTTATTGCATATAGTCTATCCTGACAAAAGTTTTAATAAGATTCATGATTTTATTATTGAAATTACACATTTTTCCTGTATTTCTGGCCATTGTACTTCTGTTAAATTTCATTTATTATTTTCTTTTCTTTAAGGGCCTCTCTGCCTATCTCTTTGGCATTATGAAATGCTCTTGAGTGCTGTTTGGATGATAACAAGTGCTGAAAACTGCAGGTGAATGGGCCTTAGAATTGCACAAACAGCAGAGGAAAGTATTTTATAATAACAAAGATAGAGACTGGGGAGTCTTTATGAATATGCTATTAAGCACCTGCACTCCAATTTCTAAACTATAACTGCTTAAAAAATTGCTAACTTTTGGCCAGAACTGATGTCATGAAGAAACTGTTTGTTTTTTGTATCTCTAAATTAACTAAAATTACAACTAAAGAGTACTTGTTTTTGTCAAAATGAAACTGGTGGTACTCCAAATATATATATTTGTAGTTAGAAAGAACTTACTTTAGATATACAATAAAAATTTTGTATGGTAAGAGGTTCTTGTATTATTTAAAAAATGAAAATGATCCATCTGGAAGACAAAACCTAGCACAGAGGTAAGTGTGTTGAGACATAATTATGAAGAGCAATGAAAGAGAACTATATAAGAGAGAATTATAAAAAAAATAAAGAATTAATGAAGAAACCCGGAAATGAAATGAAATTAAATGGGGATATTGCTATTCTTTTAAATCCAATATAGAAAGTCTCAGGGATTAGGGAAAGATTTATGAATAGTTCAACACATATTTCCAGTTAAGTGATGGAAGTTCAAGCAAAGTAAGAAATGAAGAATGATCAAAAGCTTTTTATTTGTGGGGGTTGGGAATCAGGAGTAGTAAGAGCTTAGTCCTGGTGCTTTACTCACAGTTGATGGTGCTCAGGAAATGAGATTGTGGTGGGGATTGAGCCAGGTCTGCCATCTGCAAGGAAGGCCTTACCTGCCTTCCTTGCTGTACTGCCATTCTGACCCCTAATATCAAAATTTTGGAACATATTTGCTACCGCTTTTCTTTCTGCTGTCATTGCTACATATGAACAGGTTACTGAAAAGCTTTTGAAATGACATTTAATGAAAGTGTATGAGAACTATCACTACCATGGAATGAAAGTTTAAAGTTTACATGTGATAATTATTGCTATTAATATGACTAAATCTTGTATAGCAGAACATTTGAAGTAGAACTCTGACTTTCCCTTTTAAAAATCTGGCCTATTTAGTTAGAAAAATACTGTTAATATACTGAAAATCAGAATGTTCATTTCTTTAGTATCCATTTATACAAATGTATTTGTGCTTCATTTTTGATTCAGCTCTTTGATAATTCTTTACTCCAAGTTTACAAAAATCTGATGGGGACATGATCTATGTTAGCTCCCAAACACTGCTGCCACAAAAGAAACATGGCTCTAAAAACAAAAGTTTTTTTTTTGTTTTTGTTTTTATTTTTGGGCCACACCCAGTGATGCTCAGGGGTTACTCCTGACTATGCACTCAGAAATCTCTCCTGGCTTGGGGGACCATATGAGATGCTGGGGGATCAAACCATGGTCCGTCCTAGGCTAGAGTGGGAAAGGAAGCCTTACCCCTTGCGCCATTGCTCTGGCACTGTACTTCTTTTTTTAATCTAGTATCAATGCCTGCAAACAATTAAAATAAAAAGTGAGAAAGTAGTTTTAAAGTACATTATGGTAGAAAGATACTATTCACATATTTTAATGTCTAATGTTGATTAAGTTTTAATGTTTAATATTTTAATGTCTGTTAAATCATTAGGGGGAGAAATAGTATAGATAGGTCAAATAGTTGAATTTCATGCCCAAATTTTTTCCTGACCATAGTTAAGTGTAATCCTGGTGGACTCCAGACTCATTATTCAATAGTAACAACACATTGCCAGCCTAAAAGTCAAGAGTTAGATCCACACAACCAGATTGAGTGTCTCTGGGAGTGATCCACAGGATTCCTCGAGGCCTTTCTTCGCAGCTTCCCATAATCAATTGAGGGGAAACAGAGTAAGTGGATTTTTGTGCTTGAGAAATGTGAAAGTCTCAGCCTTTACCTTCTCAAAAAACAGGTTAGATTCCAGAATAGAAGAAAGGTGAGTTAATTTAAAGAAATTTGGAAATTAAAACCTTATTATGCATTTGCTAGAATAAATATAAAATTGCCATACTCAAGGGACTTGAGCTATATAGCATATAGGATATTATTGCCTTGTATGTGACTGATTAATGTTTGATCCCCAACATCCAAAATGATCCCTGGAGCATTGCTTAGAAGCATTCCTTAGTGTAGACACAGAAATAATACTTGAGTAAGGCTGGGTTTACCTCCCAAAATAATGTTGATTTTTAATTCTGATTCTAGTCTATATTGTTTTAGTCATTACTAATAAACAAGTTACCTTGGCTAATTTATTTGATTGTTTCATTTAGGATTTGGGACAACAAACAGCAGTACTTGGGGCTTATTCTCTATTCTATGCTCAGGGATTGGTCCTGGCAGGACTCAGGGTATCACATAGGGCTCAAGGGATAGAACATCAGTCAGATCATGCAAAGAAAACACCTTAGAAGCTATACTATCCCTATTGTTCAATTACATTAACCCATTTCTTTTTTATTTTATTTTTTAGATTTTGGTTTTGCGGCCACACCTGGTATGTTCGGGGGATTGAACCATGGTCTATCCTGGGTTAGCTTCATACAAGGGAAATACCCTATTGCAGCTCCACTGCTCGACACATTAATCCATTTCTAATAAGGAAAAAAAGAGGTAAAATTCTGTCTTCCCTTCCATATATTCTTAGACAACTTCACATATTTTTACATTTTTATAGAAATTTTTATCTATAGTAAACAAGGAACGCATGCGGAAGTTAACAAAAAAGGAATGACATAGCTCTAGAGATTAATATGTTTGGTTGATCTAGAATTCCAATGAACCTATATTGTATAGGTTCTTTATGTATTCATTGTTCATTATATATAGTATATAATAATATCACATAATATATTATATGCATATGCTCCTTCATCAAAGTATAACCTAAGTCTCATATTCATGAATTTTGTCTAGGTAAGCTTTGTATAAATTAAACCATTCGATTCTTAAATTGTTTTATCCAATAGACACTATTTATAATATTATGTAGATTCACACTTTAACATTTGCCACAAATCAAATAAAATCATTATATTCTTTTTTGTGTGAATGTAAATTGATTTAAGTTTATCTGAAAACACTTTTAAGATTCTGTAAAGTATTAAAATATACATTTCATGTGATACTCTGGATATTTCACAAATAATATAAAATATATCTAATTTGAAGTAAAATACTAAACTCTCCCCTGTAATTTTTCAATTATTTATAACTGTAGCATTCAAAAATACTTCTGCAAATTGCAGGATAATTGATACCCTGGTCTAATACATTCGTTATGACTGCTGGTAAATTCACAGTTATGCAGGAGAGGAGTTGGCTTGTATTTGAAAAAACCTTAGGGGCAGAGCAGTGGTACAAGTGGTAGGGCATTTGCCTTGCACTCGGCTAACATAGGATGGACCTTGGTTCGATCCCCTGGTATCCCATATGGTCCCACAAGCCAGGAGCAATTTCAGAGTGCATAGACAGGATTAACCCCTGAGCGTCACTGGGTGTGGCCCAAAATCCAAAAACCAAATAAAAACAAACAAAAAACAACAACTTTAATTTTATACATAATTTCAGTGCCCTTAAATTAATAATTACATAAGAATGAATGATGCATATACTGTAACACTACTCAATAATTTAAAAAAGATGAGATTATACCAATTTTACAGTCATATTTTGAAAGTATTCCTTGAGTGTATTATGACTAGTAGGAGAAATACTACTAGATGGTTCATAAAAGAAACAAAACATAAGTTAATTCACAAAAGCAAATTTTATACTGTAAGAGAAAAGTGTCAATATTGATAGATTAGGACAGAGAATGGGGTTGGTTGGCCAAGGATAAAATTATGTGATGTGTGATGGAATTTTAATATTGTCTCAAATATACAAAAGATATATACAAAGCTTTATTAAAATTTGTACACATATGAAACATAAACATTTTTATCAAAATGATTTCATAAAATATATGGTATCATTTTAGATAAAATATAAGGCAAATAATAAAATTAAAATAATTAAAATTAATGAATTAGTTCATGTATAATTGGAAGCCAGAACATTAGCACCTGAACCAATAACTAATTTACTTATTTGCTATTTGTTCAAGATAGCAATGATTAGATTTTTGAAATGACTTTCATTTTTCTTGCATTTAATAAAATATATTCTACATAGGTTCCCAGTAATTTTTTTTACAAACAAAAAATGCTATTGAGAGCATAAGTAGTTTATAAAAAAGAAAGACTTTCTTGTATTTTCACTACATAGTTTTATTGTACAAAGTAATCAATATCAATATTCTAAATATTTAAAATCCTGAATGCATGATGCCAAAATATATGTACCCCCAACCCATCAAGAAACAATGACTCTAACTACAACTGATTTGCTTTAAAATGTTGAAAACAATTTGAGTGATCTTCTTGCATTTGTGTTGATAGCTAAAACATCAGAAGTTGATAAAAGTGGAGATAAAGTCTTATCTTAAGAAGGTAATTCTTCTTATTTATCTAAGCCACAGTCAAGTCAAACTAAAAATACTGTAAAATATTGTTATTGAAACTAATTGCTATGAAACAGAATTGAGAAAAATATAAAGTGTTTACAACAATATGTGTTTTTAGATAAATTACCAAAGATTGATACAGTTCAAAGAAAATTTCCATCAGAATCTCACAAACCACTTTCTGCATAAAGCTCTTCAGCCACATTATATGTAGAACTAAATTGCTAAAGACATTCTAAATTCTAGATTCATAAGTTGAACTACAATATTTTACCTGATAATATACACTTAGTGGATAAAAAGTGTTCTTGAAAGCTACTTACAAACATCAAAAATGTTAAAGTACCAAAATAAATCATAAAATTGGTAGTCTAAGGTTTGAGCTACGATCTGCACAACAACCATGATCTCTACTTTCAGAGGTCTGCCTGAGACAATTGCAACGGAATGGGTCTTCTGGAAACAACGAAAGATACTATCCCAGGCCTCATCCTAGGATCAGCGCAAAGACCAAGACCACCAACCACAGAAGACAGATTAAAATGACACTGAGGGAACAGAACTTCTAGAACCACAAAGAAGACTTCATCATAAGTTCCACTCCTTGACTTGTGCAGATACCGAGATCTCTAGATGAAGAGGGCTGATTTTATTACCCAGGATGGAGCAGAAGTCTTCCATACACCACAAAAGCACCAAGGGGAGAGTAAATGAACCTGAAAGGAGTCTATAGTCCATGACAATATACTTCAAGGGTGGAGGAACCCTGTATCTCTTAAGCCAAGGGAATTCCTTTCGAATGACCCCAATATTTACTGTGCCTGTGCAGGAGGGAAGAAAAAAGAGAAAAAAAAAGGCAAAATACACAAAACAATTTATTTTATTTATTTATCTAGTTTTTGTCGATTTCGTTGTTTTTGTATGGTTATTGAAGTTGTTGACTCCATTTATATTTATTTACTTTTTTTCTTCTTTTTTTTTCTTCCTTTATGTGCTCTGCCATGTTTTTTATCTCAGGACCACGGCTTTTATGTGGTGCTTATCTTTATTGCTGGAGTGCTCACTGGATATTTTATTTGACACTTCTTTCTGTACTGTTGTGGTGTTTCACCTTCTTTTTCCCCTTTGTCTCTCAAACCTATGATGAGAGCCTCTAGAAGGACTCCGCCCATTTTCGGCATATTTAATTTTTTCCCAAGTTTATTACTTTTCTCTTCTTCAAACAAATCCACATAACTTGAACTATCTAGTCCCGCCTCCCAATTAGAGGGGGAAATAAGGGAGGTACCAAGACCAAACAGGTGTAAGACCACTAAGTATTAAGCTAGGCACAGAGGGGACAACTTATTCTAGCAGCCCCGGGGGTGAGGGAGGAGGGTGTGGGAGATAGGACGGGAACGAAGGTGGAGGGAGGACAATTTGGTGATGGGAATTCCCCTGATTTTATGTTAATATGTACCTATTATTATAATTGTCATTGATATGTAAGCCACTATGGTTAAAATAAAACTTAAATTAAAAATTGGTAGTATATCATACATGACTATAATTACAACTCTGCTAGGATATGCTCTCTCCAATGATATTTTCTAAAATCATTTATTACTTTATTATTATATTTATTTTATTATCATTATTTGTATAATGTGTAACACTACATGACAATAACATACTCATTTCAACTCTGCCACGTTGACATCCAGCATCAATGTTTCAAAGAAATCATGTTTCCCCATAACTAATATTTTTAACAATTAACTATTTTTTCTAACTTATTTGTTCCTTTATCATGAAATATAGATAAAAGATAGTTCAAAATGTGTTTTATATTTTAGGACAATAATCAATCCTAATGTGACACCAAATATCAACTTACTACAGTCTCTGGTTTATGATAGACAGAAGTCTTTATTCCAACCTACATCGCCTCAGTTGTTTACCTTATGACATAGATTATTATTCTGGACTTTACCTGTTATAACTTATTTGTGTTGTACCACTGGGACAAGTTCAAAAGGGCGTGTGACAGTTACATTCTTTATAATGAAAAGAGAGGATATACTAGATTTCTGGCATAAAAGTACTGTCCTATTCCAAAGAGACCTTGGGCTGTACACTTTCAAAGAGAAAAATATTATCCAAAACTTTTGAATGCCCTGACTTCTGGGATTAAAACAAATTGCTAAAATTACTTATGCCCTGAACTGTTAATTAATTTTCTATGAAAAGTAATGTCTTTTAAAGCTACTAAGGAATACTGTATCTTTTAGAAAGAATAAAAAATGCAGAAACGGGGGCCGGAGAGATAGCATGGAGGTAAGGCGTTTGCCTTTCATGCAGGAGGTCATCGGTTTGAATCCCGGCGTCCCATATGGTCCCCTGTGCCTGCCAGGAACAATTTCTGAGCCTGGAGCCAGGAATAATCCCTGAGCACTGCCGGGTGTGACCCAAAAACCACAAAAAAAAAAAAAAATGCAGAAACAAAAGGGGATGCTCAAGGCCTTATTGTAAGATTTTAAAACTTGTGTAAATTAATAATCTGAACGTTGAACAGACATATTTTATAAAGTAAGCTTTGAAAATAGATAATTTTATGTTAAAAGTAATTTCTAATAAATTATCAATTATCTCAAAACATTTTTAATGTATTTATTATTCCTTAAACAGGAAGGGATTTATTTAAGTTAATATGAAAACTTTGGTTTTTAGTTATGATTGTCTTGGGAAAGTAGGTATTTGAAACTTCAACCCAGATTTTTCTCATGTCTTAAAAAATGAATTTTGTTCTATATTTGATTAATTTCATTGTCATAAATTTAGAAACCCATATTTGAATAGTGAATAAACAGTGCCAGAATGATATTATAGTGGGTACAGTGCTTACACTTAGTCAATCCTGGTTTGATTCTGTTATGACATATTGTTTTCCAGCACTTCCAGGAGTAAGCCTTGAGCACATAGCTAAGAATAAGCCATAAGCACAGGTATCACCCTCACCCCAAAAAAAAACAAAATATAAAAAAATACAGACCATAACTGGATATTTGGTAGCCTGTCCTCACAGAAAAAAATTATTGGCACTACATAGTATATTGTAGATAGCTATATTTATTATTATATAGTAATTAAAATCCCTGCATCAAACATACATATGCATGAGATCATTACAAATAATTGGATATTTTGATTTGTGAGGTATGTGTATATTTTATATTGTGTTTAAACACAGTGATTTTATTCATAAAAGTAAAGATTATATTATGGACAATGGAACTGAGTTGTTTCCATGGGGAGTAGAGAATGTATGAAAGAAAGAAACTGGTAAATTCATACATCAATGGAAAGGTTATATGTAACTAAATTTTAAGTTCTACACCTCTCATGAGGCTTGTTTTTTTATGTGTTAAGTTAAATGGAAATATGAGAGAACATTAATGATGAGAAGGGCTAGATGCAGTGTCTGAGAAATCGGAATAAGATCCTCAGTTGGGGGGCCGGGCGGTGGCGCTGGAGGTAAGGTGCCTGCCTTGCCTGCGCTAGCCTAGGATGGACCGCGGTTCGATCCCCCGGCGTCCCATATGGTCCCCCAAGAAGCCAGGAGCAACTTCTGAGCGCATAGCCAGGAGTAACCCCTGAGCGTCACAGGGTGTGGCCCAAAAACCAAAAAAAAAAAAAAAAAGATCCTCAGTTGATACTTTTAATTACAATAAAGACATGAAACAAATCTTTTGTGTAGCACTAATGATTTTGACTTAGCAAGACACAGGAGACTGTTATACCACATTATAAAGAGTCATTAGCAAGAAAGAACTCAAGGGATTTTGTCATGCATATGTTTTCTTGCCCATTTCTTTACAATTTCTGTCTACTGATTCTGAGGAACAGTATATGCACATATGGTATATAGCTCAATAGATAAGTGCAGTCTTACTTATTATCAATTTTCAGAAAAATACACCAGTATTCTTCATGGACTTAAGTGTAATAACTTAAGCATGTCCTCAAATTATAATCTTATGTGACTCCAGTGGTTTTAATGAGAGTTGAATAATAGCCCAGTACAATTACTATGATGAATAACTACTGTCTTAGAAAGTTACTATAGTTAAAAGTAACTTTATAGTTAATATCGGGAATTTTAAACTATTTTATAGACTCCAGGATTAAAAAATAGTCTTTAATTTTAAATTTAAATTTTGTTTAGATATACTATAAAAAAAACCCTTATAATGGTTAAAGAGATATGACAGTGAGTAGGGCACTTGCCTTGCAAATTCTGACCTGGGTTTAATTTCTAGCATACTCAATTATCATAATAATCTCAGAGTTCAGAATCAGTAGAAAGTATTCATACTTAGAAAAAGAATTAGTAAGAAGATGTATCATATTCTCTCTCAGCAACATGAAGGCTCTATTTTACGATTATTTCACAAAATATTGAACAAACAACTGTTTCAATAGGCAGTAATAATTATGAAATATATACTTATTATTAGCCAAACGAACAACTTGTGTTATATGACAGTTAAAAAATTGGAACAATATTAGAAAATTTAGGTGTCTTTTGCTACTATTTTCTTTATAACTTTTGCATTTATATAAACATTATAAAAAAATAAAACACTATGAAAATACTATAGAAAATGTAATTTACAAAATTATGAAATTTTATTTAACATATTATAGTAAAGATAAAATCATTATTATTGTTTGATTTGGAACCATCCTGATTTTCGAAAATATATATCCTGTTAAAATTGTAGCATGCATTAGTTTGTTCTAATAATTCTTACATTTAATATATTCAGCAATTTTAAAATGAATACTGGGTTACTGATATATTTGTACTTCTAATTTAATGAATTAAATATTTTCCTTTTGTTTTTTGTTGTTCATAAGGGGAAATAATTTACTTTTGACATTTATATTGTCTGTTTGTTTTGTTTGGGGGCCACACCTGGCAATATTTAGGAGTTTACTCCTTCTTCTGCACTAGAAATTATTCCTGGTGGGCTCAGTGGACCACATTGGATGCTAGGAATTGAAACTAGGTTGGCAATATTCTTATTCCCTGTATTGTTGCTCCAGCCTCCAAAAGTTTTTTTAATGTTGTACAAAATCTATAGAAAAGCAGTTACAGACAGTATATATCAATAAACAAAATATCTGTGCTTCATTATCTTTCACAAATATTTTATAGAGGGAGTCATTGACTGTCCAGTAGTATTTTGTTTTAATTTTTATATATAATAGCTGATTAAATTTATTTTTATTTTCTACTATCTTTGCCTTGAGTATAAATCAATACTAATTTTATATTTAGAGGAATCCATAAATGTCTTTATGTTAGAAGTTTAAATGCTATAGTTAAAAATGCATTTTAAGTAAATGGGGAATTTTAAAATGGAAAAAATAATTTAAAGTGTTATTTACATAAAATGTAAAATTTCTTAAAGTCTGTATTAGATAAAAGAGCATGCATTTAATTCTATAGAGCCAATATACTAAAAAAGTAGTTTTCTTCAGAAAGACATCTGAATATTGTTCTTTTTTAGAAATCTTGGAAGATGCTCTTCTATATGCTACTATTTACAACTGCATTTGACCAGCCTTTCTACTCTCCTTAGTACCCGAAGGCCCTTATTTTGGGTTCTGGCTAGATTAGTAAAGGTACATTAGGATGCTCTTTTTTAACTTTTCTTAAATTTTACCATCCAAACTGTAAGAAATAAATCATAATATTTGATTCTGTTGTGGAGACTGAAGGGTATCAGATATCAGTTTTTTTATATATTTATTATATATTTTGTATGTATTTTGTATGTATGTATGTATACATTCACATATATATTATATATAATTTTAGATATTTATTCAAATTTTATTGTGTGGCCCAGTTTCAGAATGATTGAACTAAAAACACTCAAACATATATATTATATATTTTTTCAGATGTTTTCTCAGATTCCAATGTGTGGCCTAGTTTCAGAATGACTGAGCTAAGAAAGTTTCATTTCTCCAGTCAAGTTTATATATAGATATTTTCTCCCAAGACTCCAATAGTCTCCCTCCTATCTCTTCTGCAATCACATGGCAAACAGTTTCATCTGGCCAGTAACTGTACCTGTACCCTAAAGACATATGTAATAAACACCACATTCTCATAAAATCATATAATTTATTCTCATTTTAACTGTTTGGGATACAGCAATAAGTTGATAACATACTTTTTTTATATTGTTTTTGGCTTGTTTTGTTTACCAAAGCATTCTCTACATAACAGATAGGCTAACATTCCTTTTTGAAATTTTAAAAGGAATTTCTATTAAGATTTCCATTCAACAGATTTCACACCAATGAATCCCACTCACCCAGTGGGAATCCTACTAACCCGATAGCAAAAGTTATATCTCAGCTGCAATCACTCTAAATAGAATCATCCTATTTTATTTTCTTCATATCACTGTGATAAATATTTATGTTTCCCCTAGTCTCTACTCAATTTCATCACCTTGAAACTAGGGAATTTTTTAAATCTCAATCAGCTTGTGCATAAGAGCTTTTAAACCTAATATCAGGAGCTATACATGCACATAATAGGTACTTTATCTGATAATATCCAAAAGATAAAGTAAATCACTTTGATTTTATACTCTTCTAGGCTGTACCTCAGTTTTCTAATTGTAGTCCCTTCAGCAATCTCTGAACTATCGAAGATAGATACCTATTGGCCACTAGGGAAAATTTATACAGGTTTTCTTCCTCTCACATCCTTATCCATGAGTGAGAAAATAAGAAACTGAATTCATAAGTCATATTTTTATAGTCTTCCTGAAAAAATATCATTTCCTGGAGACTGTTAGCAGATTTTATTTTTTAATTTCTAAAATTTCTATGGCAGAAATAAAACCACCAGATACATTACTTTTCATTAGCATGAATAATTGAAAGTTAACAAGGTTCTATTATCTTTTCAGGTAGAAAGTTATTTGCTTGAAGCAAATTTAAATGCATTATGATTTGAGACTGCATGTATTTTATAGTCACATTATAATACCAAAAAAATTAGTACTATAGGAAAAGATTTATATTAATGTGGATAGTACCACACATCTGTGTATCTCACTACATAAATAATACCAACACATAAAAATATCAGCCATAAAGATACATTTAAGAACACACTGGAATTTTTGTTGCAGCACACTATTTTGAGATCTTAAACTTGTTTTAAAAAAGAATATTTTATCATCACCACTTTGCATTAAAACATTTACATTGACAATTATCAGGTTTCTTTAGAAGATGTAATCGATGCATTTATTATTTGCATTACATAAGATCTCTTATTCCAATTGCTGTAATGAGTAAAAAAAAATGTTAGAAAATTCAGGAGACACTAGTTTGATAGTAAAAACTACTTGAAACAGCCAACCTTTGTAACCAGAGCTAGTATAGCACATAGAATACTTGCCTTTGATTCCATATATCGAGTTTGGTCCCTCACACCTTATATAATTTTCTTAGTAACACCTAAAATGATACCCGAGTGAAGAGCTTCAAGCAAAACATGGTCATGACTAGTGGGGCTCACAAACAACCAACCAAAAGAAAAGCTAAATTTTTCTCAATATATCTTTTGAAAAATTAACAAACATAATATTTTTCAATTTTTATAGAAAATAATAAAATAATATATATAATAAATATAGAAAATAATAAAACAAAACCTAAAACACGCAATTTCTACTATATATTTCCTATTGATTCATTAATATACAATTTTAGGGGACATATCTGAACAAGTGAAGAAATCATAAATCTATAAAAAAATACACTGAATATTAAACTGGAAGTTTAAATTTGAAATTTAAAAATTTGATTTTATTTATTTAATGTTATTAAACCAATAAAAAATAAAACCAGCAGAAAAATACCTAATGACATAATTAATTGTACAGTATCCTAATACTGTCACGGACTTTTTAAATAACTTTACCTCTTCAAGGAGTGGGTAGATAATAAGGTATGTATGGTTATTGTGCTTGTCTAGCATGCTACTGATACATTATTCACAGAGCACTGCTAATATTCATTCCTATAAATGTCCCTTGAGCACTATTAGATATTCTCCTACATCCCACAAATTGAAATAACCATACTGGTATATTTTATCATTGAATTTTATAAGTGGAGTGGAGTATAGGTTAATTATAGTCCACATTATATAGACATATGTTATTCCTCATATAAAATTTTTATTTCTTTTTCTTTGAGGGATATCACAACCAGCAGTGCTCAGGGTTAATTCCTGGCTCTGCACTGAGGGATTACTCCTGAAGCAACTCATGGGATATAGAATTTAGGAAAAGAACCTGGGTTATACATAGTATACAAGGTAACTATTCTACCTGATATACTGTCATTCATTCTGGCCCTAAATTTTCATATCCAAAAAAACTTTAGAGAAATTATAGAGGACTGCAAAACTTTACAGTGTTTTCTTGAAGCTGTTTTAAAATAGCTCATGATAAAAATTTCAAAAGTGGTTAAGAAAGCATCTGTTAATAAATAGTATAAGCTGAAGTTTATTTTGCATTTAGACTTACTAGTGGATAGAAAAGTTCTTAAAATAAATCATAAAATTAAAATAATAAAATATCCCAAAAGGTTAACAAGCATTTGAAGCAAACATTTAGCAAACATTAATCATTAGAAATGACTAATTTGAGAAATATAACTCATAAGACTGTATCTTATTTTATATACAATACTGAGAAATGTTGGAAAATTTGCAATTATAGAAGTGAAAATATTCACACCAATGATATATCTTGGTGAAATGTAATTTGTCCAATGGGGGATAGATCTACATGTAAATATCTACTTTATGAGTTTCACCCATGGATGAGCTAGTAAATTCCAGCCAATAGAGATGAATGCAAATCAGAATTCTTTGAATTGTATTATTGTGCTTTTTGTGTTTACTTGATTTATTATTAACCTCACTACTCTGTCTTCCTTTTCCTTTAAATAGTTTGCTTTTTCTTAGCTATTAAATACAAGATTGACAAAGCATACCACCCAAAGCTCACATACATAAATGTGGTTTAATTCTCACCATTTACAGCACTAGTGTCAGTGTGTAAAAATTGACATCTGAGACACAGGGGTGAATTCCTCAACTATAAAATGTTACTCTCATGTGTATACGATGCTTAAATGTACCAATTTCTATTTTTGCTCTTGTCCACTGCCTACTTATTTGTCCAGCATCTAAAGTATTCAGAGAGGGAAAGGAGATTGTATTTTGTGACTCAGCAGAATCTAACTACTCAGTCTTGGCAAAGATATAAAGAGAATTTTATTTAATATTAAGAAGATCAGGAAGTTAAACTATTTCTGTAGAACAACAATTAAACAATATGCATCATCAGTTTTAAAAATGCTTTAATTCTATTACTGAAAATTTTCTTATCAGGGGGCCATAGAGATAGCATGGAGGGAAGGCGTTTGCCTTTCATGCAGAAGGTCATCAGTTCGAATCCCGGCCTCCC
Source organism: Suncus etruscus (assembly GCF_024139225.1). Taxonomy (NCBI): domain Eukaryota; kingdom Metazoa; phylum Chordata; class Mammalia; order Eulipotyphla; family Soricidae; genus Suncus; species Suncus etruscus. The sequence goes on from NC_064852.1 coordinate 38,187,055, forward strand.
ATATGGTCTCCAGTGCCTGCCAGGAGGAATTTCTGAGCATGGAGCCAGGAGTTTCCCCTGAGCACTGCTGGGTATGACCCAAAAACCACACACACACACACACACACACACAAATTTCTTATCAGAATTTTAATATAAAATAATGCACGTATGAATGCATTTCAAAGGCATTGAACAAAACAATCATGACATCATTCAAAATAAATTTTTGGATATAAATGTCAAAATAAATAATTCAGTAACTATTCTATACTTTGCCATAGGGGACAGTTAAAATATTGGAATTCAATTCTAGGATTCAAATATACATATTTATTGGTTAGGTAGGGGATAATCTTTGATAAAATCACAAGACAAAATAAATAGATGGGAATATAACATTCTATATGATGTATTTACCTATAGAAAATGTTCATAACCTATAAATTAAAAATGCTTTCATGTTAGAGCAAACAATAACATGCATGATACTTAAGATTTAATATATCATGATTTTTCATATGACTTATAAAAAGCAAAAGGTAACTGTCATTAAGATATATTATTTCTAAAATTAATTTAAAAATCAAGATCATTTATGTCTTCATGAATGTCAAGTATTTGAATCAATAGTGGATATTTGAAAACAAATTTAACTAAATTGTTAATGTAGCTATATTTCAGTATGTTTCTTTTTTTTAAGGACTCAACCACTCAGCTCTCCACAACATGAGTCCTTGACTTAATGAGTTTAATTAAATTATTTGACCAATACTATGAATTGAAAAACACATTGAATTCAATAGAAATTAAGTTGAATTTCTAATAGGCTAATAGAACTTTTGTTTTATTTACTTTGTACTTTAAATTTCAATGTATTTAAACTAAGAGTAAAATGGAAAGACTATTTAACTGAAAACTTATTAATTCTTTAATTATTATTAAATGTATATAAAATAAATATCTACAGATTAGTTGTCATAGATCTTGTATATTATATATGCATTCACACATAAAATATGCATACATATTAATTTCTATAGGAATATAAATGCATATTTTTATCTTTTGGATACTTTTTTAATGTCTCTGAATAATTAATATGTTTAGTGTCCTGGTTTGAATTTAAACTTCAAATCCTTAGAAAAAATTAATCAAGCAAATGAAAAGTACTATCATAATATAATAAAAATTTTAAGAAAATGTTCACTTCCGTAGGCTAAAGAATTTATTTCAGTAGATTTATATTATCATTTTAAAAATTAAACTTTATAAAAATATATATCTAATATATATATTTAAATATAAACATTATAAATCACTGATAACTTAATCTAATTTAACTTAGATTCTGGCTACACTGAGTATCTTACTTATTTGTAAAATTAGGTAAATTAATAGTGAAAACTATACAACTCAGGTTGTTCATTACTGATTTACCAAATCAAAACCTGAATTTCCCAAGATCCCAGTGAAAAATATGAGTATTAAAAATTGAGAAATACTAGCAGAGAGTACCAATGATAAAAAATATAAAATTAATTAACATATGTAAGTACAAAAAATTTAGTGCATTTACTGTTGGTAATCAAGATATATATATATATGTATATATATACATATATATATATATGTTTTGGTTTTTGTTTCTTGGGCCACACCCAGTGATGCTCAGGGGTTATTCCTGGCTATGCGCTCAGAAATCGCTCTGGCTTGGGAATCATATAGGACACTGGAAAATCGAACTGTGGTCCATCCTAGATTAGTGTGTGGAAGACAAAGTCCTTTCCATTTGCGCCACCGCTATGGCCTCCAGATAACCAATGTTTTTAAAAGTATGTACTGTATAAGACAAGAGCGATAGTACAGCTGATAGCATGCTTGAATTGCATGTGCCCAACCAGAGTTTGATCTTTAGCACACAAATGTTCCCCCAGGTACTGTCAGGAGTGACACCTGAGCACAGAGCTAGAAATAAGCCTGAAATTAGTCAAGTACGGCAAAAATCCGAAAGAAACAAAAAAGAACAAGAACAATCAGTGCTGGCAGGGATGTGGAGAGAAAGGAACTCTTATTCACTGCTCTTGGGAATGCCATCTAGTTCATCCTTTTTGGAAAACATTATATAGATTCCTCAAAAAGTTGGAAATTGAGCTCTTATTTGAGCTCTCAGATGATCCAGCTACACCAATCCGAGGGATATACCATAAGAACAAAAATAAGATAATTCAAAAATACCTTACTCAGACTTATATTCATTGCAGCACTTTTTACAATAGCCAGATTATGGAAACAACCAAGATGCCTTTCAACAGATGAATGACTAAAGAAACTGTACATATACACAATGCAGTATTATGCAGCCAACAGGAGAGATGGTTATAAAATTTTCCTATATGTGGAAGTACATGGTTTCTATTATGCTGAGTGAAATAAGTCGTAGGGAGATAGATAGATGCAGAATAATCTCACTCATTTATGGGTTTTAAAAATAATTAATGACATTATTGTTATAAAGCCCAGAGACAATAGAGATGAGGGCCAAAATATCTGGCTTACAATATGAAGCTCATCACGAAGAGTGGTGAATGCAGTTAGGGAAATAACTACACTAACAAATATCATGAAAAATGTTAATGAGTAAGAGAAGTAGAATGCCTCTCTCAGATACACGCAGGGGTTGAGAAGGAGGGAGTGGGAATTGGTGGTGGGAATGTTGCACTGGTGAAGGGGGATGTTCTGTTTATAACTGAAACCCAACTATAATCATGCTTGTAGTGGGTTTAAATGTGCTTAAATAAAGATTTTATACTAAAAAAAAAAGTAACAAAAAGTATTTCATGTCAGTCTTCCTTCCCTGATAGTTACTTTCAATTCTTTTTGAGATTTTGAAATATACACAAGAAAGATTACAAAATAAATATATGAAGAAAGGTGATATATGAATGCACAAACTTAATAGACAAAAATCAAGAATGACAAATATAAAGTCAGTGTTGGCCTTGTTTAGAGTCATATAATGGACAAAACAATTAAAGCTGCACTTACAAATAATGCAAATTTAGTAACAGCAGTTCATGCAAATCACTTACAAATCCCTAAAGTATGCCTCAGGTAGTCAACATTTTACAGACTACATAAAACAGAAAAAAGGACTTAATTATTGATAAATTTAATCTAATGGTTGAGGAATATGTGATTATTATAATTATTAATATTAAAAATATTCTTAGCATGAAATGCATAATAGAAAATTTTTAGAAACAAAACAAATAATAAATTTTCCTTGATTTTCCTTCTTAACTAAATATCTGATTTACTCACAAAACTCTTCCCTGTGCTTCTAGGTATAAAATCTCAGTATCTTACTATAGACAATTACATATAGACAGAAAGTACTATGGAGTAACAAAATAGAAAATAAACAACAGATTTTTTCAAGATATTCTGTCTTAGATTATTTTGGGATTAAAGACAAAGTCCAGGAATATTAGCAATAGTTTAATATGTTTTAAAACTTTTAAATATGTTCAAATTATTTAAAAGTGTCTAGCAGCAGAATATAAAATACTGTCTTTTATGTATACCAGGTTACCAATCTTTGATTCCCTCTTTGAAGAAGAAAGTCTTTCTACCAAACATTACTTTAAATTTAAGCAAGGTGTATTTTTAAGGCCAGTATTGTGTTAGAGCTAATGTTCTCAGCACTGAAAGTCATCTCAAATGGTTAGTTTAGAGAATTTTTAACAGAAAGCAGAAACTAGCTTTCTAGAGGACTTCATTTTAGATTCATCTTCTAAGCAAGAAAGATGGGAGTCTTTCTTCTTTAAGAGTCCTCAAAAAGAACTACTTCTCTCCCCCAGAAAATTAAGAGAAGCAAATCCCAATACACAGCAGAAAGAGAAAAGTGTCATAAAGACTAGCCACAATGTTACGATGAGTTTCAGTCATATCCCAGAAATTCCTTTTGACTCTGTTAAAAGCATTTTTCATCTTTTTCTCTCTTTTAACTACACTCTTAAAAAAGTCATTATTCCTATTTTTCTAACTACTTCTTAACCTCATACCAAACCATTAGAACATTAGGAAGCTTTCTAGTTTTGTATACCTTCTTTATTTGTTATCCTTTCAATTTTATTACCGTTACTTGAGCCTGAAAGGTAATAAAAAAAAAGAAAATTTATTTGAGTACATTTTGATTAATAATTTACAAAGTCTTACACAAAAGGGGGAGATATTTTTGAGAAATATATTGAGACATTGACTTTATTCACTTAATTTAAAGTTCCAGTAGACGAAATCTACATACATATAATAAACCTGCAAAGCAAGAATAAACAAATAAGCAAACAAAAAAAAAACTGATGGACAAAGAATAGCTGCCCATCCAATAAAAAAATATAAATACACCAAAAAATTAAAATTTGAGAAAGAAAGAGCTAGGGTCCCTGGTATTTTTTTTAAATAACTAGTTAGACAAAAAAAAAAGTGTAGGCTAATTGGATTTAATGAGGTATTGTATTAAGAGAAGTTTCATGTGCCTTTTCATAAGACAGGACTTTCATCAGAAAACGTGTAGATTTTGTCAACCATTTCTGAACAATGAGAATGAAAGCAATTGTACTTAAGTGTTGTGGTTATTTAAGCATGTCAGGAAAAATGGTCTATATCCCTTAAAACTATTTTTTTACTTCTTTTTTCTTAAGACATACATATTGTCAGATGTGATGAATAGACTGTTCATCTTTTAACCTCAGGGACGCTGGTCTCTATCTTGTCCTTATTTTTATAACTTTATTCTATCATTCATTGTTTCCCCCAGGTTATTAAATATAAAATAAATAGTTGAACTACAAGATTCCAAAAGTGACATATTTGGGTAAAAGTGAGTTTAATGAGTGCACAAAAATGTCTAACATTAACTCCCTAATCTTTGGGAGTTAAAGTCTAGAGAAAACATAGTTCTGAATGTTTCCTTTTCTCAAGTTCATAATTCATAAAAGCAAAATGATGATATAGAAGGATTCTTTGGTTGAAGTATGCCCCCATTGTCCTCTCCAATGATAACAGGTACAAAGGATATGGTTTTTAAGATGGGTAATAGACTATTGGTCAACAAGCTAGACTGCTGGACTGATGATCAATAGAATTTTATTGGGAATTGCTTTAGCCTTTCATATTTTAATTTTCTGATATATATTACTAGACCTAACATGGTTAATTAAAAGAAGAGTTACTGAAGCAAGAGGGAAACTAATCATGAAGGTCATAGAGGAACTGGAACAAAAACAGAGATGTTTGCCTGCTACAAGAAGACAAAAGATGCATATGGATTCCTGCACATTGTATGAATGTCTGTGTAAAGCAAAGCCTGCCTGGTATTTCAGGGTCTGTTGATCTATTTGTGCCAATATCACATCATGTAAGAGAGGTTCTTCTAGCAGGGGTCCTCAAACTTTTTAAACAGGGGGCCAGTTCACTGTCCCTCAGACCATTGGAGGGTCTGACTATAGTAAAAACAAAACTTATGAACGAATTCTTATGCACACTGCATATATCTTATTTTGCAATGAAGAAACAGAACAGATACAAATACAATATGTGGCCCACGGGCCATAGTTTGAGGACCACTGTAGGCCTTGCATAGTTCTTGGAGCTTTCTCACACGCAGTCCCCAGATCGCTAGACTTTAGTCATGCCTGGTCTCCATTATCCCATTTATCTCTTTTCAAAAAAATTCCACTGAATCAAATTATTTTTAAATATGTTTGTGTCTAGAAATATTTTTAAAAAATTATTGCATAATTAGTTATTTTGGTTACTAAAGCAAAATAAAGTAACTTACCAGCCATAAATAAATAGGAGGTCTGATTTGCTAACAATAAAACTGATCTCTTTGAGATATTTGCTCCACATTATATTATCCAAAAAAAAAATAATCCAGTAACTGTCAAATTAAATATACTCTGAGTATGAAGCACCTAAAAATGGCTATGGCTATTATGTAAATGACAAATTACAGAAATGTTTAAACATTGAAAAATCATTTGCATGCAATTTATCTTTCAATGATTCATTACATGAATATATTTTTACTTTTATTTATTTATTTATTTATTTTTGGTTTTTGGGCCACACCCGGCAGTGCTCAGGGGTTACTCCTGGCTGTCTGCTCAGAAATCACCCCTGGCAGGCACGGGGGACCATATGGGACACCGGGATTCGAACCAACCACCTTTGGTCCTGGATTGGCTGCTTGCAAGGCAAACGCCGCTGTGCTATCTCTCCGGGCCCCTCATATCTTAATGTCACAATCTTTGGGTTCCTGCTCCACCTGGCCAAGTGACTATCACATCAGAACTAGAAGTTGGGTCCTTCAGAGCCAGCTCAGACCGCTGTGCTATCTCTCCGGGCCCACTTTTATTATTTTTTTTATTGTTTTAGTGCTTGAGGACAGCTCTTGACTGTCCTAGTATGCAATATAGTGATGGGAATCAATTCAGGATCTCAGACATGCAAAGCATATACTATTCTACTTGAGCCACACTCTTATAGCAGTTATTTTTATTCTTCTAAAACAATCCATTGGTATTTTTACTTAGATTCAAGCACTAGATTTTCCAGAAAGAATTTTCTTTAAGTTCTAAGCATTACTTTCCATACAGTATTTCTCTCGATATATGCAACTGACAGAGATAACATAGAATTTAATTTTCCGTTCCATTTTAAAAATGGTATTTTCAGTTAAAGTTTTAAAGATTATTTGTCATATCCTTAACTTACATTAGATATATTTAATTAGACTATCTTAAAGTTTATGAAAAAAGAGAATTTATTAAAATACTTTTATTTAAAGATCACCTTTTTATTTCTGCTGAAACTATTCATAGTTCATAATGACCATGATACATCATCAGTTGATTTTGTCCACCGAGAGGAACAATATAATTGAACTCATTCATTTACTTCAAAGGCGAAAGCTTCTTTCTACTCTCTTATTTAAACCAAAAATATATGAAAATTACTATTCTGGCTGATTTAATAGTTATATGATCAATCATCACTGTATTGTAGTACCACTGCATTAAGTGTAATAAATTCTCCACTCTCATATGGAAGATTAGAAATAATTATTATTCCCATTTTACAGATAAAGAAATAATGAGATATTATACAACTATAGATTAATGCCACATGATATTCAAGGTGACATAGCAATTTATAGGTAAAGATGAAATTCAAAAGCCATTTCACTGCAAAATATATTTTTAGCCATTTTATTTTTCAGTATGTATTTCAAATCTCATATGAGGACATGTAGGTGTGCCACAGAATAGGTACAAAGACCTTCATGGGTTGGTTGAAAATTTAGGTTTCCCTAGCATTGTAAAATCCACATCACTAACATTTTGTTATTTGTTTTATTTATGTTTGATTTTCATTGCTGTTTCTGGAAGTCAAAACATGATTTTCCAGTTATACATATAATCTTATTAAGTTGATTTAAATGATTCATTATAACTAAGCTGACTTAAATTCTACACAGGGTGAATGAGATTAAATAAAGTTTAGTGGATTCAACTGTGGTATAATACCATCAATTATTGTTCACTATTTTTTTTTAGGAACATCAAACACCACCAGGTGTGATCACTGCATTTCTAAGCACTATAAGAGTAGTCCTAATGATCTTCAGCACCATAGATTCCAAGTAATACTACATCCAGGCTTTAATTCTGAACCACACTGGTCTGATTGGCTGAGTATTATGGAGTTGTCCACTGGGTGCCAGAGTTCAACTTTTTTGTTGTTGGTTTTTGGGCCACGCCCGGTGATGCTCAGGGAGTTACTCCCAGCTATGTGCTCAGAAATAGCTCCTGGTGTGGGTGACCATATGGGATGCTCGGGAGTAGAGCCATAGTCTGTCCTAGGTTAGCGTGTGCAAGGCAAAAACCCTACCTCTTGTGCCACTGCTCTCAACAGAGTTTAATTTCTAAGCTCCACAATCACTTTCTAAGAAAAAATATCAGCATAAAAGTTATTAGTTTGAAACAAAGAGTAGATTCAGAGCACATATATTTTCAGAGGAAAAGGATATGTGTTTGAGCAATGGGTACTGTGCTATTTTTAGTAGTGAGGTGGCGATTTTGTGGATATTGTAAGTACTATACACATTAAGGTATTGTTATATCTGCAAAATTTACAATATTAAACTGATGATTAATCGATAAACAAAAAGAACAAAACTAACAAAAAATAAAAGAAATTGTGTTGGAAGAATTATTTTTCTTTAAATCCTGATAGTAACATTCCAGCCAACCTAGATATATTTCATAAATATATAATAATTTGTTTTACCTATTACTTTTCAATTAAAATTAAATTTTGAAATTTTATATCCCATCTCTTAACCTCTCAATTCTCAGCATATATATATATATATATATATTAAAGTTGATGCAATGTAAAGTTATCTTTTGAAACTGTAATGGAAATTTCAGAAAATGGATGCCACTTCTCTTTTGTCTGATTTTAAGGAGTTGAGAGATGTCAGTAAAAGATTTAACCTGGGGCTCTTATCCATTTGGGCTCAATGTAAAAAAAATCAATTGTATATTAAAAAGGTAGACTATCTTAATGTTATCCAGTTTTCATAAATCATAATTCTGAAAATTGCCATAATTTTGTCTAGCTGTTTCTACGAGTTAAGAAAAGGCTTAATTGCACTTTATTCTCCCTTAATTATAGACAAAACCAAACAGTGAGTTAAGAACTAACCACTGGATACACTTAGAAACATATTAGCTTCTTAAAACACTTGGTGGAAAATATCTTCTCAAAACCATATTTAGAATTATTGAAGCAGGAATAGTTAGAACAATATGGAACCTAGGAATTATTTGATCCCATTCCTTTAATGGACAGAACTACCATAAAGGGGTGGTTTACAAATCATTTAGGCACTTCCTGGCAAACTGCTGAAGTACAGTTCTATATCAAATATTATTCACAGAGTTAGCATAACTTTAAATTATGAAAGGAGAACCAGTCAGGACAAAAGTTTTTTTAACTATTAAATTAAGTCAGCCAAAGAATTGTTAATGATAATTGTCCTTTCTTTAATTTCAAAAAATTGCCTTACTTCCTGAATAAATTTGTTTTCCTATCACATCTTGTCTCAAAGTATACCTTGTATACTTTTGCTAATAAATTTCTTATGTCCAGTTACAGAAAATTGAGTGATTTCACACTTACTTCAAATTCTTACTTTATAATATCTGTCAAATAATTATGGATAAACATAACTACTTTCTTTTACTATTCAAATAAGAGAATTAGAGATTATAGTGCCTCAAAGATTTGTGAATATTTCTTATGTCCAAAAATGGCAAACTTTTTACAGAAAATTAATAATTATAAACTAATTTTTATCTATTCAAGGACATAGCCTTCGAGATTTTAGTGACATCTAAGATATCCACAAAAAAGTCAACTCTACACAATTACTGCCAGCCATAAATTTAATATAAAAAACATTCTTTTTTATTGCCAAAAATGCATTTTGCTGAACATGTTTTCTTTTATAGTAGGTTTGAAAGCTTTTAGACTTATGCTATTATTTCAAGAACCATCACCCTCCTAAAGGTCTTTTGAAAATGGAATGGAAATTCCAGCAAATGGGTGCCACCTCTCTTTTGTCTGCTTTTAAAGAGTGGAGAGATGTCAGTGAAAGATTTAACCTGGGGCTCTTATCCATTTGGGCTCAATGTAAAAATCAATTGTATATTAAAAAGGTAGACTATCTTAATGTTATCAAGTTTCCACAAATCATAATTCTGAAAACAGCCTTAATTTTGTCCAGCTATTTCTACAAGTTAAGAAAAGGCTTAATTATACTTTATTCTCCCTTAATTATAGACAAAACTAAACACTGAGTTATGAACTAACCACTGGATACACTTAGAAACATATTAGCATCTTAAAACACTTGGAGGAAAATATCTTCTCAAAACCCTATTTATCATTATACCTAAAATTATTTATTTTTACCCAACTCTAAGTATATTCTCTGAATAATAATTTACTGACAATTTATTTAGAAACAATTGTAAAGCCTGGCTTAGTCTGCAAGTTTCATATATAAAACAATGGTCTTTTAAAATATGTTTAGAGGTGTACTTTGATTAACTATAATGATAATAAAGTTCAAGTACCTAGCCTTATGTAACTTGCATATATTGTGTGTTGTAAGATCTTTTGTCACTTTTGAAAATTTTTTAAACTCCATTTAAATACAATTTTCTACATGATATAGAAGAATATATTTTATATAGACTAATACAATATTCTATATAATATTTATTTATTTATTTATTTGGTTTTGGGGCCACACCTGGTAATGCTCAGGGATTACTCCTGGCTATACACTCAGAAATCGCTCTTGGCTTGGGGGACCATATGGGATGCTGAGGAATCGAACCGTGGTCCATCTTAGGCTAGCACAGGCAAGGCAGATGTCTTACCCCCTGAGCCACCGCTCCAGCCCCATCTATAAGGTTTTTATCATTTATGAGATAGGTATTATGTCTTGTATGAATAAATTCTTTACATGGAAATGTTCTATTTAAAAAGTTTTTCAATGCCTACTAAGTTTGCTTAGATCTGAATAAGCTATACTTATTAAAAAAGAAATACTTTTACTTTTTATCATTTTTGCAATAAAGTTTTCTTGTAGAAAAAAAATATTGAAGAATATTAAAGAAAAAGTAATTCCTCTCAGGATCTCATTTTCTCTTGAAAACCTTAAGTTTGCTACTTAACTAGCCAAATAAATTAGTTATAGTATAAGCATGTATCTAACTTTTTTCAGTGTCATGATAAAATTTAAAGAATCCTAACTATTAATATAAAATTAATTTATTTTAAAATTTGTCAAATACAGCTAGGTGAATTATTCTGATAATATATTAATAGTTTCTTATATCTTCTATTATAATAATGCATGGCACACTTATTTTTATATATAAATAATGTCCGATCTCATTAATATAAGTGAGAAAATAAACAATAATAAAAATTTTATTGGTAATTATATCAGAAATAATCTAAAAATATAGGAAAACATTATAAAAATTTCATATTATTGAAATATATTTTTAAAAATAAATTTTGTCCTGATGCTAATGTATGAGTGTTATATCTCCCATAAAAAATTATGTTGAATTCTAAATCTATATGATGATTTTAAAGAGGTGGGAACTTTAGATGTATGTATGTCATGAGGCTGAAGCTCTCATGTTTGGAGTTATTATCCTTCTAAGTAAATATAATAAAAGAATGTTTTCCTGCATTATATGATGAAAAAAGAAGCCTTCTATAAATTAGAACATGTACTCTTACTATAGAACAAATCTCTCAAAACTCAGATGGAATTTTTTTATTTCCAGAACCTTAAAAAATACATTCCTTTTGTTTAAATCATCTAGCCTCTGTTACATTGTTAAAATTACTGATCTACAATGTTTTCTTGATTGGTTTATATTTTTTTTATTAAAAGTCATAGTGTACTTAGTAGTAATGTATCACCCTGGGGGTTAGCCCACATGAGGTGTGTGCACTTAACTTTTTCTCTCTAAAGAACTTGATGGTCTCCTTTCAATACTTTTTTCTTCTCTTCCTCATATTTCTCTAAAGAAAATCATTTGAATTATTTTTAATGAACATGGAGTGACAGCATACAAGTTAAGTTATTTTGCTTAGGTATGGGCCCTAAGTGAAGCGTTTGCTACATAGGCCCTGAGCATTGCTGGCTGTGTCCCAGAATACTAAATACTTAAATAATTTTAACTGCAGTAAAGAAAAGCAATATTTTTTCTAAAATTGTATATTAATTTTATATTCTTTAAATAATAAAATAATAAAAATATATAGTGTTATCTGCATAAGTGATTCCATGTGGTTTATTGACCTAATAAAATGAAAAGAATGCATCTTTAAGACTCTAGCCCAGTTTCAGAGTATTATGTGAGGTAAATGAGGGGTCAGAATTAGCATTAGTATTTTAAGAGTAGCGCCAGTTGATGTAAAATACTACTAAAGCTTAAGAATCGTGGTTTTTAGAGCACTTACTATTTTTGGTTTAATTTGCATAGCACAGACAAATGTTTCATTATAGATATTGTTAAGTATAACATCACAGACTAGGATGTTTATAGTTTTAACGATTATAGAGGAAAGGATAAAGGTAACTCAAATGATTTTTTTTTTTTTGGAATAAGCTTCTTTAATTTGAGTTCCTTGTCTAGGCATTTTCAGTTACTCTCTTCTGTTCCTATTTATTCTTTTGTGAAAAATTTCAAGATAGTCTCAGTTATTTCTACATGTCAGGGCGGTCCTTTCAAATTTGAATAAACAGAACCCACACACCCATAGACAGGTATCATGTAATTTTTCCTTGGCAAAAAAAATATTGATATAAATGTAGAGAGATAAAGCTAATGAAATATAAATGCTAACTAGATGGTGAGAATATTAAATTTCACTTAACTAGGTTTTATTCACTTAAAATTCAAGGGCAAGAATGATAGCACAGCAAGTACTATCTTTGCCTTATATGCAGCAACTCCAGATTGATCTGAGTATCCTCTGTGGGTGACCTTTATCACTGGCAGGAAAAATTTCTCAGCACAGAGTCGAGTAAGCCTGAGCACGATTGGTGTATTACCCCAAAACTTCAACAACAATACAACTAATGATGAGGTTAGATGATTTCTTCTCCCATAAATGTAATTGTCCTTCATATTATAAAACTGATAACGGTATCATATAGGACTTATTATTATGCCAGTGGTTTTAATATAATTTAAAGTAGATAATTATTTATCAACATCAAAGTTTCTTTTATTTTTTTCCATATAACTTGTAGAAAAAAATCACAAAATGCTGGGAAATGCATTAGTGAAAACATTGCTTGAAATTTACTTGCTCTATCAGTAGGTAGCAAATCACAAAGGCAGATGCTGCATTAGCAAAAGGGAGGTCAAGTTTGTTTGACTAGAAGAAAAGACAAATTTTACAACTTCTAGGAATCCAAAATGCGGAAGAAAATTCATCATTTTAAAAAAGAAAAGTAGTAGAGGAATAAAAATATGACCTAATTTTGTTAGGAGAGGTATGAGTAAACATGCTTCTAAATGGTGGGAATACAAGTTCAAGGCTCTTGAAGGATTTTTTTGCTATTTTACCTAGACTATCTGTCTCTGACAACCCCTTGAAACATGCTCTGTTCAAATCATTATCCACAATATTTAAATGAAAACTTTAGAGGACCTCTAAGGATACAAAATGGGGGTTCAATCCCCAGCATCATCTACCATGAAATATCTCGATGAGTGATAGTAGAAAACAGATTCTGGATTAAACCTTTAACAACTGGGATGCCCTTATGTTGTTACAAAAAATATTTAAAAGGGAAGAAAAAAATGTAGATTCCATTTTGAAAGGGTCTTGAGAAAAATTGATATACACCTCTATAAAGGACAAAAATATAGAGTTCATAAACTTCAAAATCACAGTGCTGATTTATAAGTATAGATGAGGGAATATTAAAAATTGAAATACAATGAAAGTAGTTTACTATTGCTACTTTAAACCAAAATAATATTAAGCAATATTTTTGTAAGAACTGTAAACCATTTGTTATTGGTAGCAAGAAAGTAAAAATAAATAAGGCAAGAATACAATGAGATTCACATTATTTTGATTTTAGCACATAATTTCTTGTTAAAATAATTCATTTCATTCTTTCTTAGGGTGTGTTTGAGCCACACTCAATAACACAGTGTTTAATTCTGGCACTGCACTCTAGGAGCACTCCTGGGGTCTTTCTGGGCACAATCTGTGGTATGGGAGTTTGAAGCAGAGTTGATGACAAATAAGCACATTAATCTGTTCACTCTTTCCAATGGCCCTAATTTATAGCACTTTGCCACATTGACCTACGTAGCAATTACAAGCATACTTTTAAAGCTTAATAATAAGGCATACTTATAAGAATAAAAGATGAAAAGTACTGATCAAAGTATTCAAACTGTCATATTTTTCTTCAGAATAACTACAGGTTCCCAGCTATTTGGAATGTGAAACACATAAATAGTATTAGTCTTAGAGGGAAGGGGAGATATAGTTTTGAAAGTAGCCCGGAAGTAGCCCAAGGACATGAAGACTATATCCCTTTGTCATGTAAATCCTGAACTCTTTGGAGTGTAGAAACTGCATCACACAGATGCACAAACCCAAGTTGCCACACAGAGAAAGATGGGCATTTTAGAAAAGATCTTATAGAAGACATATAGCTGAGGGCAAAAATATCAATAGCATAGGTGCTAGATATGAGAAGAACATTAATAATACAAGATGACAATGCACAGATTAACTTCTAAGTATATAGAGAGCTGGAGGGGAATGAAGGAAAGATAAAAAACAAACAAATAAATAAATATCCGAGTAAATTATATAAAATGTATTCCTGAATGCCACTCTTGGCTTGCTCTTTAAGTCCAAATTCTTCCTTGTCCATGTATCTTGTTTGATTTTCTCTCTCTTTAATTTTTTTTAAAGTGACTTGAAAAAATATATGGTTTGACCATATATTCTTTCTTTATGCCCATCACATCTAAGCAAATATTATTCAATAAAATAAAAAAAATTACAATTTACTATTTTTCCTTCTTCTGATTTTTTTTTTCAAGAGAAAATGACAGACTCAAAACAGTTGTGCAGAGGTCAGGATTGAATTTCCTGAAAATTTACTCCCTTGTTCCAACCTAAGCCTAAGAGTTCCTGTGAAATGGCTGGCAGGGATCATCATCCAGGCTTGCAGAACGAGGTAGACTCCAATCACAATTTTATATCTGTCTCAAGAGATGTTAGGCTAAGAGTGTCTCTGCATTGTAGATGCTTTTGGTCATCTTTATCAGTCCTCTCCAGAGTTAGGCATTTTTTCTGAGTCTGTTTGGCCCAGGAAGGTCAAGTAGTCAGATAGAAGCATAGTTTTCTTCAGTCTACTTCCTGCACTTCCCACTTTATGAAGCCACTGGCAAATGCTATATTACTTATTCATCCAATCACTGCCACTTTGTAGCAACCTTCACAGCTATTATAAAAATTATATACATGATATTGATAGACCTCCCCCCTTGTAAGCTGATGCAAAGAGCTCCATTTTATCTGTCTCTATTCAGCACTTTAAATATTCCTTCAAAAACTTAGGCTCTTTCAAGAAAAAGAAAAATTAGCAACTTCCTAAAACCAGAATTCTGATTCAGAGTTTAGTCTTACCAGAGGCTAAAATATAATTCATAATACCTAAGGCAAATGGCCATATGGATAAGTCCAAAGACCTAAAGACACACTACTCTGTAGGATTCTGCCCTCTCTGAAACATAGTTTTTAATTGGAAAGTACAGAAGGACCCAGTTTTTAAAAATGTTTACCAAGTGATGATACTTTGTCCTACACTAAATTACTACTTGGTCAAGAAATTTCTTTCTATACTTTGCAGTATTTTTTTTATAATAGCTTATTTTTATTGAAGATCAGAAGTTAATATACGGTTAACATTATTTCTGCACACATCTTTCAAACAGTACCCCCATGGCCTGGGCGCTTCTAACCTTCACAGTAGCCCAAGGGCCCCTTTCATAATAGCTCAATCCAGGGCCTATTTTAGTAACATAGGATTGAAACATAAACCAATCAGATTTGTACAAGTACAACAATTTTAACCAATGGGAGCATAAACACATTTTGATGGCGGGAAGGCAGTATGCCTTTCTCTTCTTTAAATAAGTCTAATTTATATTTTTAATTTTTTTCACTAAAGTCTTTAAATAAGACTTTAAATAAGTCTAATCATTTTTATTGCTCAATATTTTATTCATGAAAATATTGAAACTTCTGTGAACTGTGGCCCAGCATAGAAGCACGACGTCATCACTCATTAACATCAAAATGACCAAAAAATATTTTCAGAGATCCAGGAGATAGGGTCCTCAATGCAATCTACCACTGTACCTTAAGATTGTTCAATAATATTTCCAACACTTCTGGGTCCAGATAGATAGTACAGTAGATAGTTATTTGCCTTTAAAACATAGATCAGTCTTCAATCACTGACAAAGAATAGTATCCTCTTAGGGCCCTCCAGGTTAGATTCCTGGGCAGAAGAATTTGGCAATTAGCATAAAGTATGTGACCTCTAAACAAAACCAACCAACCAAACAACAACAACAAAACAGACGCACAGTGGAAGTTCTTTTAATCCATCCTTACATCATATTTTTATTTTGTTATTTAAATAGGAATCTACCTGAAAGAGACCTTTTATTATATACATAAATCCTGATACACTATTACAGGGCCTCCATGATTTTACTCAATTGTCTGTGTACTTTTCTCAACAAGAAGAAATTAAGCAGAAAAACCTTCATTTTTGTAACCTTAAAGATTTAAGGAGTATAATCTTTAGTAGGGAAATGGTATTTGCAGATAATTATGGGGACTAGTAATGAGATTCAGTGAAAAAAATTAAAAATATAATGCCCTGAAGTAGCCCAAAAGCTTGGGAACACATTCCTTTGAGATGCAAATTTTGAGCTCTTTGTAGATGAAAAAGCTAAAGCACCACCCAGAGAAAGGTGGACCTCTTAGAAAATAAGCTGTGAAAGAATCTGAAGGTCATTTTAAAAATATAAAGAGTATATTGAGTGTAAGGCTTTTCCAATAAAAATTAAGAATAACTTTTATGTATGAAGAACCAATTTTGAAAAAATGTGTAAGTCCCTCCCAAAAGTCATTCTCTATTTTATACACTCTGAAAAACCTATGTTTTCCCTTGAATACATATTTTTTTATTTTTCTCCTTTGAAACTTCTCTAGTAAAATTTTTTAAATAGAATCTATTTTTCTTCACTAAAAACAATAATATATAGAACAAAAAAAATCCAATTGTGGGCTTATGATATAGTTCAATATTTAATCCTAGGGTTCCAATATGTAAAACCCTGATTACAGATAAGTAATCCTCTGAGAAAGAGGGAAAGGAAAGAAGAAAATAAAGGAAGGAAAGGAAAGGAAGAGGAAAGGAGAGGAGAGGAGAGGAGAAAGAAAAGGAGAGGAGAGGAGAGGAAAGGAAAGGAGAGGAGAAAGGAAAGGAGAGGAGAGGAGAGGAAAGGAAAAGAGAGGAGAGGAGAGGAGAGGAGAGAGGAGAGAGGAGAAAGGAAAGGAGAGGAGAGGAAGAAGAAAGAAAGAAAAAGAAAGAAAGAAAGAAAGAAAAGAAAGAAAGAAAGAAAGAAAGAAAGAAAGAAAGAAAGAAAGAAAGAAAGAAAGAAAGAAAGAAAGAAAGAAAGAAAGAAAGAAAGAAAGAAAGAAAGAAAGAAAGAAAGAAAGAAAGAAAAAGAAAGAAAGACAAAGAAAAAGAAAGAAAGAAAGAAAGAGAAAGAAAGAAAGAAAGAAAGAAAGAAAGAAAGAAAGAAAGAAAGAAAGAAAGAAAGAAAGAAAGAAAGAAAGAAAGAAAGAAAGAAAGAAAGAAAGGAAGAAAAAAAGAAAGGGAGAAAGAAAATGAAAGAAAGAAGAGAAGAAAGAAGAGAAGAAAGAAGGAAGAGAAAGAAATGAGAAAGAAAGGAAAACGTTAAAGAAAGAAGAAAGGAAGGAAGAAGAAAGAAAGGAGGAAAGAAAGAAGAAAGTTAGAAAGAAAAGATAGTAAAGATAGAAAGAAAGAAAGCAAAAGAAAGAGAGAAAGAAAGAAAAAGAAAGGAAGAGAGAAAAAGAAAGAAGGAAGGAAGAGAAAGAAATGAGAAAGAGAAAAATGTTAAAGAAAGAAGAAAGGAAGGAAGGAAGAAAGAAAGGAAAGAAAGAAGAAAGTTAGAAAGAAAAGAAAGGAAAGAAAGAAATGAAGGAAGCACGAAAGAAAGAAAAAAGTACAAAGGAGTAAAAGAGATAAAGAAACAATTGAGAGAGAAAGAAGGACAAAACAAATGAAACAGATAAAATAATTTTAGTAATATAAAAATGTTAGTTAAAAATACAATAAAGATTTTATGGTTGTTACAATGTCATAAAAAATTACATCAAGAAGTCTGTCACTAATAAGGGAACATACAAAAATATTACAAAGTGCCAAAAAACAGCTTTTACTTTGCCTACTTGTGGTTAATCAATCCATCTTTAATATATTTTACTATCTATTATATAAATGTAATAGTTTAAAATTTATCATTAATCTCTACATTTGTACAGTAGTTGTAGAAAAATGTAAGGAAAACTCTGTAATTGAATCTTGTCACTTAATTTCAAACACTTGTGTGGAATGCAATATTATTTTCTTTTTTTAATCTTTATTTAAACACCATGATTACAAATATGATTGTAGTATAATTTTAGTCATGTAAAGAACACCCCCCCCCTCGCCAGTGCAACATTCCCACAACCAATGTCCCAAATCTCCCTCCTCCCCACCCCACCCACACCTGTACTCACGACAGGCTTTCTAGACTGATTTTACTCAGATTTGTCAATTCACTTCAGCATTACTCATTTGCCAACATACTTTCAATGATAATTTCAATTGTCTTGAACAATTTACAGTACCTTAATATTTTTAAAAATAAATATTTTAAATATTTAATAGAAGTTTATTAATAGTAGGACAGCAGGATGTTACCCCTTTAAATAATTATAACACTGTTTTCTACAAAATGCTATCACCCACAGAAATTATAATCTGAGGATTAAAACATGTATGAAAGGTGTAGAGATAGGATACTATACAAAGTGAAGAACTTTAAAGAGAAGTTGTACTTAATATTGCACTTTAATATAGTGGATATTATAACCATTACGTTTTTATAACCATAATTTATCTATCTATCTATCTATCTATCTATCTATCTATCTATCTATCTATCTATCTATCTATCTATCTATCTATGTATCTAGCTAGCTAGCTATTGACCTACCTATCATCTGTCTGTCTGTCTATTGATCTGTCTATCTTTCTAGAGTATCTAATATATAGTTGACTGATAGGATACAGAGCAGAAAGAGAAACGGAAAACTACTTTTTCTCCAAAAGTCCTACAAAACTATCTTATTCAAGCATTTTGGCAAGTGAGTCTACAAATTCTAGCGAAATTCAATGTTCATAGAGTATATAAAATATCATGATTAACTGTAATCAATATAATATTTAAATAACATATTATGTATATGTATTATTATATTATGTCTTCCATGGCCCTTAAAAGATTCTACATTACTGAAAAGTAAGGGAAATATCCTTTTTGAAACCTACCATATTTTCCGGAGTATAAGATGACTTTTTAACCCATGCAAAACTTTTTAAAAGTCGGGAACAGAACTCCTAGAACCGTAAAGAAAAACTCTATCCTAGGCTCCATCCTTTGACCTGTGCAAATACCAAGATCTCTAACTACAGAGGCATGATTTTTATCATCCATGATGAAGCGGAAAGTTTCCAGACACCACAAAGAACCTAGGGGGGAGTAAAAGAACATATACGAAACCTGTAATTTTTCCCATGACAGTATACTTCAAGGGCGGAAAACCCTGTATCTCTTAGGCCAAGGGAATTCCATTTCTAATCTCCCCAATATGTACTGTGTCTATGCAAGAAAAAAAAAAAAGAGAGAAGAAAAATAATTTTTTTTGGTTTGTTA
Source organism: Suncus etruscus (assembly GCF_024139225.1). Taxonomy (NCBI): domain Eukaryota; kingdom Metazoa; phylum Chordata; class Mammalia; order Eulipotyphla; family Soricidae; genus Suncus; species Suncus etruscus. Next base: position 38,206,770 of record NC_064852.1, read on the forward strand.
TTTTGTTGTTTGCTGTTTTATTTTTCGTGGTTGTCTGTGTGTGCTTTGTTTTGTTTGTATTTCAGGAGTGTGGTTATTGTGTGGTTGTTGTCTTCATTGCTGTGGGGTGCTTTTCCAGGTTTTTGTTTGATTTTTTTTTTAAATGTAGTATTGTTGTTGCTTTTCTTCCTTTTTCCCTTTCTTCTCTTAAATTGATATTTATAGGAGCTGGCGAGGTGGCGCTAGAGGTAAGGTGTCTGCCTTGCAAGCGATCCCCTAGCATCCCATATTATCCCCCCAAGCCAAGGACAATTTCTGAGCACTTAGCCAGGAGTAACCCTGAGCATCAATTGGGTGTGGCCAAAAAAACAAAAAATATTTTGATATTTATAGTCTCTAGAAGAACTACCATATTTTGCTTATTTGATTTTTGCCTCATTTTATTATTTTCTTTATTTCCTTCAAACAGAACCACATAAATTAACCATCTTGTTCAGCCTCACAAATTGAGGGGGAAATAGGGTACCAAGATAAACATATGGACATTGAGTAGAAATAAAAAAAAAAAAAAGATCAGACTTAAACACAAAATCCAAAGCCAACAACAACAGAATCGATACCCACTTTACAACATGCTTGACACAGAGGGGAGCACTTATACTAGCATCCTGGGGGGTTATGGAGGAGTATATGGGATGCATACTGGAAACAGGGGTGTAGGGAGATCAACATTGGTGGTGGGAATGCCCCTGATTTAATGTCGGTATGTACCTAAAATATTACTGTGAAAGATTTGTAATCCACTTTGGTCAAAATAAAAATTAAAAAAAAAATAAACTATGAAAAAAAGTGGGGGTCATCTTAAATGCTTGTATAAGGCATGATGAAATTTACTTCAGTTTCAGGAACGAGTGCTTCAGCCATCTCTGACCACTGCATCCCATCCAGCTGCCAGGTGTCATCATTCAGTACTCTGCTTGTCCTGATTTATCTTTCAGGGCATACAGGAGCTAAGTTACCAAGCACTGCATCCCATCCAGACACCAGCTGTATTGCTGTTTTGCGGCTTTTCATTGTTCAGTCCTCTGTTAAGCTTTTTTTTGTTTGTTTGTTTTTTGGGTCACACCTGGCGGTGCTCAGGGGTTACTCCTGGATGTCTGCTCAGAAATGGCTCCTGGCAGGCATGGGGGACCATATGGGACACCGGGATTCGAACCAACCACCTTAGGTTCTGGATCGGCTGCTTCCAAGGCAAGCACCCCTGTGCTATCTCTCCAGGCCCACCTCTGTTCAGCTTTTATGGGACAAAGAGGAGGCGTTCTGTATCCCTCTGGGTGTCCTATTTATCACTGCACCCCAACTAGCTGCTCTTGGAGGAGCCCCCTCTCCCTAGTCTCAATGTAGATCACAAAAAATCACAGTCACTCAGTACAAATGACAAATGTAAAATGATTCTTGGCAACTCCAAAATCTAGCTTTATTAAGCATACTTTTAACCTTTTAAACTTTTAAACTTTTAACGCTTTTCCTTAAATGTTTTAATTTCCATTTGGTGTGTATATGGTGTATATAGCTCAAACCCTATATTTTAACAGAAAAAAAGGGGGTTGTTTTATATGCTCAGTCATCTTATGTTGCATTAAATAATTAACGATGGGGCTGGATGGTGGATGATGCCATCCAGCCCACATGGCTCTGCAACCTCCATGCAGCCGGCGAGTTCCAGGCCCAGGTGAAATCACTCACACGCAGGCTTCAGGAAGAATCATCTTTATTTATGCCCTAGCCACCACAGGTGTGTGGCCTATGTCAACCTTTTAAGCATTCAGCTATATTTTGCTAGCCCTGCATCTTATCTCCTGTTAGCCATCTTCCCTTTGGGCTCCATGCGGCCCAAAGATCCAAAAGCCAGGAAGCCAAGCCGGGCCAAGAGAGAAACGGCAAAAGGGCCGAGTCCCCTGGCTCAGAGGTTTATCTATCCTTTTCCAGACCCCTCCCAGAAATGGGAGGTCTTGCAGGTAGTTACACCTATTATCCGGTTCCCAAAACTCCTCCCAGATATGGGTGGGTCTTGGGGTACACCACAATCTTATACACCGGAAAATAGATATATAAACTAAGAAAATTATCAATCTATGAGTTAATCATAGTATTTGTGTTGGCATAATAGTGAGCATGTATTTGTTTATTGTTTACTCAGTGAATATAAATTTGTTACTCCTGGATCTACACTCAGGGAACCATATGGAATTTGGGGTATCAAACACGTCGTTCACATGCACCCACTGTACTATGGTTCTTGAATAGTGACATTTTTAAAACAGAACAGTTGTAGTTTGGTAATCAAGGAGACTTTACTTTGAATCTTTTCTGAAACTCACTCTGACAGTTACATGTTACTCTCATTAAAGAATTTTGCTATAAAGAAATGTTAGAAATACTAATTGAAATGTTATATATTGTGAGTATAGAAATGGGCCTAACTAAATCAGTTACAACTAATAATAAATAACAATATATTCTATTTAATAGTAATTTGTTTTGTTTTATTTTGGGGCCACACCAGGTGATGCTCGGGTTACTCCTGGCTTTGTGCTTAGAAATTGATCCTGGCTTGGGGGACCATATGGAATGCCGGAGGATGGAATCGCTGTCCATTCTAGGTTAGTGCGGGTAAAGCAGACGCCTTACCGCTTGTGCCACCACTTCAACCCCAATAATAATTTTCTATGTTACATAAATCCACATCCATCTATTTTTGTCATGAGTTATGTCACAAAGTTTTTACATCTGAGATCAAAATTGGAGATAAAAATTTCTACAAATAAAACTTTCTACAAATGATCATTAGACTAGAAGACATGCTAGTACTGTTCATGACAGTAGATAAATACAAAAATTGGTAAAATATTTTGGAATAGAAGAGGCTCAAAGAAGATCTGACTGACAGCTATTTAAATTTTACTGATATTGTGGACATGGATAAATATATTAAATTCTGAAGGGGTATCTTTTCCAAAATGGAAAAAAGATAAATGATAAAAATGAAAAATTAATTTATTAAAATTATTTTAAAAAGTAAAATATTTATAATTTAAATATTGCCTTGAAATGCAACTAAAAATGTTACACCACAAACTGAGAATTAGTACATGGTTTAAAATGTCTTTCCTTGTATCCCATTGACTGTTATTGGAATCTGAAGCACCACATATTATTCCTCAGAATCACCAAGGCTCACATCTAAGCCTAGATCTAGAAATAACCACTGAAAAAAGCTTGCAATATCCAATGGGGGGGGTTAAAAAACCAACAAACAAAAACTTTGCCACCACCAACAAGACCAATCAATTCTTTATCACCTCCAATTATCATAACTATGGAACAATGAAAGGATTGGAAAAAATACACATTAATAAGTAAAAAAAATGCTATTATGCCTATATAGAATTAGGCAATTAATAATAGAGCAAAATAATTATGTCAAATTTATAAAACAGATAAAAATAATTAATAAAATAATTTAAGGAGAAATTAAGGAAGATAAGAAACAGCTTCCATAAACTCATGTACAATAATTGCAACAACATATTTAAAAACATAGGTTAAAGAACTCATAAAATGCAGATTTTCTGATTATAATTTATTTATGTTAAGGAAAACTAAAACTTTACAGTTAAATAAGAATAACTGATTTGATTATATGGATAGATTACCATGCACACATTTTCTATACATGGGTTTTCAAAGAAATATTTTAAGTTATTTTAAAGAAACATTTTTGACTCTTTTCAAAGAAATATATTTTATTTCTTACTCTCAGGAAAGGATTTATGATCTAGGCAAGCATACACATTATTTGATACTGAAGATTCTCAGAGATTCCAAAGATGCATGCGAGTACCTAATATGCTTCCAAAAATCTTTGCTTTCAATATACTCCTATGTATAGTAGTTCTTCACATTTTAGACACAGCGTTTCTGCTCTTTTCACTTCACAGGATGAAACTCTGAGATAGGAAGAGAGCAGCAGAACAGATGGGAGTAGTGCTTCACAGGCAAAGCAGAAACTAACTGTATTTATTCAGGACTTTGTGGTTAGTCACAGTTGTTTCCTATCTCTGAACACCAAAAAGCTGAGTGCATTTCCGTCTATGATGTGTATAATATGTCTCAAAACAAATTTATGGTATGAACATGAATTACAAAGTGTAATGGGGCAGAAAATGCAGACACACATTATTTTGCCTCCTACACACTTGGAACTTCTTTCTTCCTTGCTCTTGCAGTCTGTTCTAGCAATCTTTGAGACTAGGGATGACAGACATTTTTGTTGTTGTTCTTTTACTTTTTTCCTGTAGCTTAGAAAAATAAAACAAAGACAGGTGCTATATTTAGAATAATAGCCTCATCATCCTTGAATGGAATACTTTTCTGTTCAACATATTTGAAAATAACTATTAGGCACAAGTCCCACAAAATGTAGACTTTTTTAAATTGGCTACAAAGTAAATGAAAAGTATGGTAAAAAATTTACCTAAACATTGTTCTGGATTCCATATGATCTGGTAGTAATTAAAACATGTAAATTATTACATTTAATCTGAAAGGCAAATCTGTGCTTTAAGAATTCTTTCCACTGAAGACATAATAAAACTGCAGTTGAGTGAGATTATGTGATATGATTTTAGCTAAAACATTTAACATAGATTTGGAATCATGGAGATTAATTAACATACTGGATTCTCACATGTTGCATGAGATGAATTGGCAATATGATTTTTAGCAATACTTCTGATTCTAAATTCATAATTGTGGAAAAAGTTTATCCACTGTGTATTAATCTTTGAATCACAGATCACTTTCTTTTGCTATTGTTTTAGATGAATGTTATTCATATTATTTTATTTTATGTAGACTTGAAGTATGCTGATTTTGTCTTGATTTGTCAAATTTTACAGCTATTATAAATTTAATCTATACATGTTTATGTTCATTATATAACCATATGCCATTAAAAGCATGATAAATATTTAAATTACTTATTACTATTTTATATGATTGGGTATTTTATAGGCTAATGTTCATAATCCAAAAAATAGTTAAGTGAATGCATGGTATTTCTGTTTTATTGGTAAATTAGAATTGGAAGGGCATACACCTAGCCCTCTATTCCAAGTAATAATTGACTGGCTCTAGCATCCTTCTGAATGCATCTTTGGTGATAAAATAATTCCCCAAGTTGTTTGCTTTATATTTAAAGTATTTCATGTTTTTTTTATTTTTATATGTTTTTGTTTTGGGGCCACACCTTTTAGTCATAACGGTTTACTCTTCATTCTCTACTCAGTTATCATTCTGGATGTACTATGGGGACCATATACAACCCAATAGAATTGGCCACAATAAGGGAAGTCCTAATGTTTATACGATATCTCTATCTCCACTTACTTTCTTAACTATCCTAGAGTTTCACTTGAATTAGTAAGCACTGCTAATATCAATACAAGTGAAATCACTTCAGAGAGATCATGTTCATTTGATCTTAATGTAGATTGCTTTAATTGCTCTTAAATCAGACATAATACTTCTTATTAATATATTAATTTAGTACATGGCACTTTTCATTTGAGGGGTGGAATAGAAAGCTATTAAATGTGTTGTAAATTGTTAAACCACAGTGTAAGTATAGACAAGAAAATAATTTGGGACTAGAAATAATGATAAAATGTAAAAAATATAAAACTATATGGGACCAGAGAGCTAATACAACTGGTATTGGCACTTCACTTCAATGTGGCAAGTGGAGTTCAAGCAATGCTGCCCATATGGTGCAAGACCACAAATGATCTCTTTATGAAAAGCCAGGAGTAGTCCTAGTGTTTGTTCTCCTCCACCTCTGGAAACCAAAACTAAAACTAAAAAACAACCAAACATAAAAAAAGAACACAAAGAAACAAATACAAAAGAATAAAAGAAATCAGAACATTAAAACAGAAATAGAACAAATAGCTTTAAAACTAATTTTACTTTTTAAATTTTTTTAGATATTTCAGTATCACAAATGAAAAAAAGAAAACAAACAAAAACAACAACAAAAACCACCTGAATTTTCTAGTGCCCTAATCCACATACCATTAGCCACTTAACATGCACTTTACATGCATCTAACATTATATTTTTAAAAGGATCTGTTTTTGTTTGGTTTTGCTTTGGTTTTACACTTTTGACATTAGATAGCTTAAAAAAACGGCTAGTACTAAAACACAATAGGACACCTAGTTGTTATACTGAGAATATTGATCCTAAAAATGTTAAAGCATATATTTTATGTTGAACAGGTTTGGAAAAAAAACACATTGTTTCTCCCTGTTTACTTATTAGTTACTATTATTCCTTCAATAACTAAATTTTCTGTGACAGTCTATAAAATAAAATATATCTTCTCTAGGAAAATATTGAAATCCAATGCAAAAATTTTGAAAGTCTTCCTATCCTTTTGTCACTGAAACTTTTATTCACAAGACCGTATAAGGAAATAGAAACTAAGTACTGAGAGATAGTGCAGACTATAATAAGGCTGACACCATTTACATTATCAGCACTACACAAAGTCCCCAAAGACTCAGCAAGAGTACCCCATAAACAAAGAGATAGGAGTAAGCCCCCCGAGTAGCAGTGGGTGTGGTCCAAAAATCAAGGGAAAATAAAAGAGAACAAGATAATCTAAAATAGGAATCAGCATTTTTTTTGAGATCACAATAATGGAACACAATAAAGGAAAGATTTAAAAAGCCTTAAAATGTTTCTTCTCATGGGTTAGAAATAGCAATAATTGTTTTTATTCAGAATATAAGAAGCCTCTTTGCCATTACATAGCTATAAATAACATATGCCTGTATCCAATTCTAATGCTGATTTATTTCCAAAACAGATGGGAAAACTGCCCTTGGTATCTAAACGAGTCCATTTTCGTAAGAGGCTGATGGTAATGATGACTATAGTTCTTTCCTTCATAGGGGTTTTAAATTTTTTATAGAATGACTCATAAAGTATCAATCTTTTAGTTCTGTTATTATTTTTCTGCCTTAATCAACTACTAATTAATCTTTCACCTTTATATTTTCTTTCAAAGTCCAAGTTAAAGTTCAGAATTTATGCAAAATTAATATGCACACAAATCACATACCATAAAGGTTGGTGATATTTTCTATAACCTCATTGAAGGTGACCGGAAGAAAAATTCTACGAGTTATACAACTAGCCTCAATCTCACTGGGTTACTCAGTGATAAGGTTATTGAAATGCATGATGGGAAAACCTTGATAATGTCTGTCATAAGTAAAGATTGATGTTTTGAAGTATAGCTTTTAAAGATATCTTCACATCCCATATTATGTCAGATTAAACTCAATGTTTTATACATTTAAAAAGTCATGGATTTTTCTCATAATAGTAATAATTCTAAGAATATTTTGAACCACCTCATTCTTTAGGAATGTTTAGGAAAGACAGCGTTTCCCCTAACCATTTTATCCTCTGTTATCTGAGATATCATACAATTTCCATTGGAAACTTTATTTGTAATTGCAGAGTTTTGCATTTCTTATCTTTCTTTGGGTGCAGAAGGCAGGGTAACATAATGCTTGTATGATATTCAACTATGCAACTGGAATAATGAGTATTCATTAAAAAAGAGAGCTCAGAAAAAGTAGATGAAGAAAAATTGCATTGTTTTCGTCACTGATCATATGGGCTTTGTGCAAAGCCCATAATTGTACAATAGAGAACAAAACTACAGAAAACAAACATAGCATATGTTCGTGAGCATTGAGCATATGGCCAATGAGGAACATGTGATCTATGAAAAGGAATTGCACTGTCAGCTTTTCACAGAAGCTTTGTTCTCCCTTATTTCTATTTAGATCAACAAATCTTATTGTATGTTTATGCTCTGAGTTAGAAAATCTTTTCTGAAAAGAACTGGGAAATATTCTGTCAAAGTAAGAAAGGATACCATGGAATGATGATGTAATAGCTGAGTTCACATCCAGCAGTCAATGGTTCTCCTTAACATACATAAAATCAGAGAATGTTCAATACGTAGAAATATACAAACACGTATATCACTTTTCTATCAATATATTTATTCAGTCTATACAACTTTACTGAATACTATTTATGTGTCAACATTTAGGAGGCAAACGTTTCATAATAACAATAGTTGACAACAGCAGTCTTTGCTGCAAAGGTTTATAAACTAATGGATTGATTACTTGTCAAAAACTATCATTTCTGTTGTTAAGGTGCACTAAGTATGAGCATTTTTTTAAGTGGGCAGTTTTTTGTCTGGAGTATCATTTGATTATAAGGTCAAGGATGAAGTATTTAATTTCTCAACATTTTAGAAAAAATAAAGAACACTATGATTGCTAAAAGAACGGAATGACTCCTATAATAGTCATCATAAATAATCTACTTAATTTAACACTAATTTGTTAGATATGATCACATTTCTTATTTTTTAATTTTTATACAGTTTTAAATGGAAAAATGTTAATATACATAGATAAGATACATAAGAAAGTTACAATATGAATGTTCAAAGTAACAAGTTAAAATAAAACAAGGAAATAATAAATATGCTTAGTTTCATTTGTTATGGTTAACAACCAAAATAGAAAGAATTACAAACACAGTGGTAGAAAAAGCACTTAAATATAAAATGCTAGATTTAAAATTTGGTTATTATATTATATTAATTTTATATGCATATATTATGCTTAATTTTTACAGGACATGATCAAAGTCATGATATATATATATAGATAAATATATTTACATACTTGAGAGTAGATATCATAATTAAATACTGTGTGAATGTGTTTGGATCTTCGTTTATCATTTTGCACCACTAATGTACTAATAGTATAATGTTTTGAAGAAAAGACAGTTACAATATGTATAAAAATTTTTATGGATAAAATTTTTAAATAATTTTTTAAATTTCTCTGTTAATATTAGTTCAATGTATTAAATATTATTTAGTATTTTAGTCAATAAATTTTGGCTCATACAAACATAACAATAAACTTAGTTTTACTGTACTGTACAGTTATAAGTCATTTTATCTCCCCCGGGTTCACAACAAAACACTTTTCAACCTAAAAAATGTCAGACACATGTTATCAGCTGAGCAAAATTCATGACTATGGTATCTATCATCTTTGCGTTTATTTTCTATCTCAAAGATAAACCTAAAGCCATGAGTTAATATGACAGTATTATGATAAAGTGGAGCATAGATTCTATAAATTTACAGACATTGTGTGATCAAGAAGTTACTAAGCTACTAAGTATCTAATCATCACTATTTATCTGTTGCATCATCCCGAAATTATATATCCTGGGTAAAATAACTGTGACCATATGAGAATAAGTGTATAATATCACAAGGAAAGAAACCTGCCCTCACATACTACTATGCATTACTCTACTGCCTCTGGAAATAAAATAAAATAAAAATAAAAATAAAATTATAAAGGAAATATCTTTTTTTATGTGTCTTTTGGCCATTTGTATTTCTTCTTTGTCAAAGTGTCTCTCCATTTCTTCTCCCCATTTTTTGATGGGATTAGATGTTTTTTTTTGTTTTGTTTTGTTTTTGTTTTTTTGTAAGTTTCTGTCAGTACCTTGTATATTTTGGAGATTAGCCCCTTGTCTGATGGGTATTGGGTGAATAGTTTCTCCCACTCAGTGGGGGGCTCTTGTATCCTGGGTGCTATTTCTTTTGAGGTGTAGAAGCTTCTCAATTTAAGGAAATATCTTTAAAGTATTTTTAATTTGAACTCTCTACGAGTTGTAGAATATAAAAAACAAATACAATTAGTAATTATTTGATCATAGTGAAAGCATAAGAATTACCAGAAGTTAAAATTTCTTAAACAGGAAAATACTTCACATTTAGTGTATAAATATAGCAGTAATTTAGAAAAATGGAACAAAAATTTACATTGATTTCTCCTTTGAATAATTCAACAATCTCATGGAAATGACAGAGTTCAAAGGCCTTAGTGAATAACATGATGATGCTGGCCCCTCCGAAAAGAAGAGAAACACGTTTTTGTTTTGATTTGTATTTAAATGTATGGAGAGCATATCTCCTAGGTCATAAATGAGGAAAAATGATCCATGGGCCACAAAATATCTAAAAATTTATATATAC